>NW_026737255.1:0-46000 GCF_949786415.1 Peromyscus eremicus | reverse complement strand
TGAGAAAAGAACACTCTTCTACTCTAATGTGTTTCCCATAGGGCCAGAACAGTGAGCTTGCTCAGAACAAAAGAACTGTGCTTCCTACACACACGGGCAATGTCTAGTTCAATTCTGCGTAGGAAATGGACAAGATCAGTAGCTCCGCTTCAGTCCAATACACTGTACTTGCTGGAAACAGATGCGAGTGCTATTTGCACTCTCTATGGCAAAGGGAGCGCAATGGTGACTTTCCTTACCAGAAAACAACTCTTGCTCGTAGGACCAGAAACTGCATGTGATTCAACTCCATTTAGGACTGGGAAACAAACGCTAGCTCGCCTTACAAGAAACACACTCTGCTTTTGAGAAAAGAGCACTCTTCTACTCCACTGTGTTTCCTATAGGGCCAGAACAGTGACCTTGCTCAGAACATAAGAACTGTGCTTGCTACACACGGGCCATATCTAGTTCAACTCTACATAGGAAACGGACAAGAACAGTAGCTCCTCTTCAGTCCAATACACTGTAGATGCTGGGAACAGACGCGAGTGCTATTTGCACTGTGTATGGCAATGGGAGCGCAATAGTGACTCTCCTTACCAGAAAACAACTCTTGCTCATAGGACCAGAAACTGCATGTGATTCAACTCCATTTAGGACTGGGAAACAAACGCTAGCTCGCCTTACAAGAAACACAGTCTGCTTTTGAGAAAAGAGCACTCTTCTACTCTACTGTGTTTCCTATGGGGTCCAAATAGTGAGCTTGCTCAGAACAAAAAACATTGTACTTCCTACACACACGGCCATATCTTGTTCAAGTCTGCTTAGGAAACTGACAAGAACAGTAGATCCTCTTCAGTCCAATACACTGTACTTGCTGGCAACAGACACCAGTGCTATTTGTCCTGTGTATGGCAATGGGAGCGCAATAGTGACTTTCCTTACCAGAAAACAACTCTTGCTCATAGTACCAGAAACAGCATGGGATTCAACTCCATTTAGGACTGGGAAACAAACGCTAGCTCGCCTTACAAGAAACAGACTCTTCTTTAGAGAAAGGAGCACTCATCTACTCTACTGTGTTTCCTATGGGGTCCAAACAGTGAGCTTGCTCAGAATAAAAGAACTGTGCTTCCTACACACACGGACCATATGTAGTTCAACTCTGCTTAGGAACCAGACAAGAACAGTAGCTCCTCTTCAGTCCGATACACTGTACTTGCTGGGAACAGACGCGAGTGCTATTTGCACTGTGTATGGCAATGGGAGTGCAATAGTGACTTTCCTTACCAGAAAACAACTCTTGCTCGTAGGACCAGAAACTGCATGTGATTCAACTCCATTTAGGACTAGGAAACAAACGCTAGCTTGCCTTACATGAAACACACTCTGCTTTAGAGAAAAGAGCACTCTTCTACTCTACTGTGTTTCCTATGGGGTCCGAACTGTGAGCTTGCTCAGAACAAAAGAACTGTGCTTCCTACACACATGGGCCATATCTAGTTCACCTCTGCTAAGGAAAGTGAAAAGAATAGTAGATCCTATTCAGTCCAATACACTGTACTTGCTGGGAACAGACGCGAGTGCTATTTGAACTGTGTATGGCAATGGCAGCGCAATAGTGACTATTCTTACCATAAAACAACTCTTGCTAGTAGGACCAGAAACTGCATGTGTTTCAACTCCATTTAGGACTGGGAAACAAACGCTACCTCACCTTACAAGAAACACTCTCTGCTTTAGAGAAAAGAGACTCTTCTACTCCACTGTGTTTCGTATAGGGCCAGAACAGTGAGCTTCCTCAGAACAAAAGAACTGTGCTTCCTACACACGGGCCATATCTAGTTCAACTCTGCTTAGGAAACTGACAAGAACAGTAGCTCCAATTCAGTCAGATACACTGTACTTGCTGGGTACAGACGCGAGTGCTATTTGTACTGTATAAGGCAATGGGAGCACAATAGGGACTTTCCTTACCAGAAAACAACTCTTGCTCGTAGGACCAGAAAGTGCATGTGATTCAACTCCATTTAGGACTGGGAAACAAATGCTAGCTCGCCTTACATGAAACACACTCTGCTTTTGAGAAAAGAGCACTCTTCTACTCTACTGTGTTTCCTATGGGGTCCAAACAGTGAGCTTGCTCAGAAAAAATGAACTGTGCTTCCTACACTCACGGGCCATATCTAGTTCAACTCTGCTTAGGAAACTGAAAAGAACAGTAGATCCTCTTCAGTCCAATACACTGGACATGCTGGGAACAGAAGCGAGTGCTATTTGCACTGTGTAGGGCAATTGGAGCACAATAGTGACTCGTCTTACCAGAAAACAACTCTTGCTCATAGGACAAAAAACTGCATGTGACTCAACTCCATTTAGTACTGGAAAACAAACGCTTGCTCGCCTTACAAGAAAGACACTCTGCTTTTGAGAAAAGAGCGCTCTTCTACTCTACTGTGTTTCCCATAGGGCCAGAACGGTGAGCTTGCTCAGAACAAAAGAACTGTGCTTCCTACACACACGGGCCATATCTAGTTCAACTCTGCTTAGGAAACTGACAAGAACAGTAGCAACTCTTCAGTCCGATACACTGTACTTGCTGGGATCAGACGCGAGTGCTATTAGCACTGTGTATGGCAATGGGAGCACAATAGGGACTTTCCTTACCAGAAAACAACTCTTGCTCGTAGGACCAGAAAGTGCATGTGATTCAACTCCATTTAGGACTGGGAAACAAACGCTAGCTCGCCTTACAAGAAACAAGTCTGCTTTTGAGAAAAGAGCACTCTTCTACTCTACTGTGTTTCCTATGGGGTCCGAACAGTGAGATTGCTCAGAACAAAAGAACTGTGCTTCCTACACACATGGGCCATATCTAGTTCAACTCTGCTTAGGAAACTGACAACAACAGTAGATCTTCTTCAGTCCAATACACTGTACTTGCTGGGAACAGACACGAGTGCTATTTGCACAGTGTAGGGCAATTGAAGCACAATAGTGACTCGTCTTATCAGAAAACAACTCTTGCTCATAGGACAAAAAACTGCATGTGACTCAACTACATTTAGGACTGGGAAACAAACTCTAGCTTGCCTTACAAGAAACACACTATGCTTTTGAGAAAAGAACACTCTTCTACTCTACTGTGTTTCCCATAGGGCCAGAACAGTGAGCTTGCTCACAACAAAAGAATTGTGCTTCCTACACACACGGGGCATATCTAGTTCAACTCTGTTTAGGAAACTGAGAAGAACAGTAGCTCCTCTTCAGTCCAATACACTGTACTTGCTAGGAACAGACGGGAGGGCTATTTGCACTGTGTATGTCAATGGGAGTGCAATACTGACTTTCCTTACCAGAAAACAACTCTTGCTCGTAGGACCAGAAACTGCATGTGATTCAACTCCATTTAGGTCTGGGAAACAAACGCTAGCTCGCCTTACAAGAAACAAGTCTGCTTTTGAGAAAAGAGCACTCTTCTACTCTACTGTGTTCCCTATGGGTTCCAAACAGTGAGCTTGCTCAGAACAAAAAACATTGTACTTCCTACACACACGGCCATATCTAGTTCAAGTCTACTTAGGAACCTGACAAGAACAGTAGCTCCTCTTTAGTCCGATACACTGTACTTGCTGGAACAGACGCGAGTGCTATTTGCACTGTATATGGCAATGGGAGTACAATAGTGACTTTCCTTACCAGAAAACAACTCTTGCTCGTAGGACCAGAAAATGCATGTGATTCAACTCCATTGAGGACTGGTAAACAAATGCTAGCTCGCTTACATGAAACACACTCTGCTTTTGAGAAAAGAGCACTCTTCTACTCTACTGTGTTTCCTATGGGGTCTAAACAGTGAGCTTGCTCAGAACAAAAGAACTGTGCTTCCTACACACATGGGCCATATCTAGTTCAACTCTGCTTAGGAAACTGAAAAGAACAGTAGATCCTCTTCACTCGAATACACTGGACTTGCTGGAAACAGACGCGAGTGCTATTTGCACTGTGTATGGCAATGGGGGCGCAATAGTGACTTTCCTTACCAGTAAACAACTCTGGAACGTAGGACCAGAAACTGCATGTGATTCAACTCCATTTAGGACAGGGAAAAAAACGCTAGCTTGCCTTACAAGAAACACACTCTGCTTTTGAGAAAAGAGCACTCTTCTACACTACTGTGTTTCCTATAGGGCCAGAACAGTGAGCTTGCTCAGAACATAATAACTGTGCTTCCTACACACACGGGCCATATCTAGTTCAACTCTGCTTAGGAACCTGACAAGAACAGTAGATCCCCTTTAGTCCAATACACTGCATTTGCTGGGAACAGACGCCAGTGCTATTTGTCCTGTAGATGGCAATGGCAGCACTATTGTGACTATTCTTACCATAAAACAACTCTTGCACGTAGGACCGGAACTTGCATGTGTTTCAACTCCATTTCGGACTGGGAAACAAACGCTAGCTCGCTTTACAAGAAAAACACTCTGCTTTTGAGAAAAGAACACTCTTCTACTCTAATGTGTTTCCCATAGGGCCAGAACAGTGAGCTTGCTCAGAACAAAAGAACTGTGCTTCTTACACCCACGGGCAATGTCTAGTTCAATTCTCCGTAGGAAACGGACAAGATCAGTAGCTCCGCTTCAGTCCAATACACTGTACTTGCTGGAAACAGATGCGAGTGCTATTTGCACTCTCTACCGCAATGGGAGCGCAATGGTGACTTTCCTTACCAGAAAACAACTCTTGCTCGTAGGACCAGAAACTGCATGTGATTCAACTCCATTTAGGACTGGGAAACAAACGCTAGCTCGCCTTACAAGAAACACACTCTGCTTTTGAGAAAAGAGCTATCTTCTACTATACTCTGTTTCCTATGGTGTCCGAACAGTGAGCTTGCTCAGAACAAAAGAACTGTGCTTCCTACACACACGGCCATATCTAGTTCAATTCTGCTTAGGAAACTGACAAGAACAGTAGATCCTCTTCAGTCCAATACACTGTACTTGCTGGGGAAAGACACCAGTTCTATTTGTCCTGTGTATGGCAATGGCAGCGCAATAGTGACTATTCTTACCATAAAACATCTCTTGCTCATAGGACCAGAAACTGCATGGGATTCAACTCCATTTAGGACTGGGAAACAAACACTAGCTCGCCTTACAAGAAACACACTCTGCTGTTGAGAAAACAGCACTCTTCTACTTTAATGTGTTTGCTATAGGGCCAGAAGAGTGAGCTTGCTCAGAACAAAAGAACTGTCTTTCCTACACACAGGCAATATCTAGTTCAACTCTGCTTAGGAAACTGACAAGAACAGTAGCTCCTCTTCAGTCCGATACACTGTATTTGCTGGGAAAAGACGGGAGTGCTATTTGTCCTGTGTATGGCAATGGCAGCGCAATAGTGACTATTCTGACCATAAAACAACTCTTGCTCGTAGGACCAGAAACTGCATGTGATTGAACTCCATTTAGGACTGGGAAACAAACGCTAGCTCGCCTTACAAGAAACACACTCTGCTTTTGAGAAAGAGCACTCTTCTACTCTACTGTCTTTCCTTTAGGGCCAGAAGAGTGTGCTTTCTCAGAACAAAAGAACTGTGCTTCCTACACACGGGCAATATCTAGTTCAACTCTGCTTAGGAAACTGACAAGAACAGTAGCTCCTCTTCAGTCCGATACACTGTACTTGCTGGGAACAGACGGGAGTGCTATTTGCACTTTGTATGGCAATGGGAGCGCAATAGTGACTTTCCTTACCAGAGAACAACTCTTGATCGTGGGACCAGAAACTGCATGTGATTCAACTCCATTTAGTACTGGGAAACAAATGCTAGCTCGCCTTACAAGAAACACACTCTGCTTTAGAGAAAAGAGCACTTTATTACTCTACTGTGTTTTCTATGGGTCCAAACAGTGAGCTTGCTCAGAACAAAACAACTGTGCTTCCTACACACACGGCCATATCTAGTTCAATTCGGCTTAGGAACTTGACAAGAACAGTAAATGCTCTTCAGTCCAATACACTGTACTTGCTGGGAACAGACAACAGTGCTATTTGTCCTTGTATGGCAATGGCAGCGCAATAGTGACTATTCTTACCATAAAACAACTCTTGCTCGTAGGACCAGAAACTGCATGTGATTCAACTCCATTTAGGACTGGAAAACAAACCCTAGCTCGCCTTACAAAAAACACACTCTGCTTTCGAGAAAAGAGCACTCTTCTACTCTACTGTTTTTCCTATGGGGTCTAAACAGTGAGCTTGCTCAGAACATAAGAATTGTGCTTCCTACACACACGGACCATATCTAGTTCAACTCTGCTTAGGAAACTGAGAAGAACAGTAGCTCCTCTTCAGTCCAATACACTCTACTTGCTGGGAACAGACGGGAGTGTTATTTGCACTGTGTATGGCAATGGGAGCACAATAGTGACTTTCCTTACCAGAAAACAACTCTTGATCGTAGGACCAGAAACTGCATGTGATTCAACTCCATTTAGAAATGGGAAACAAATGCTAGCTCGACTTACAAGAAACACACTCTGCTTTTGAGAAAAGAGCACTCTTCTACTCTACTGTGTTTCCTATGGGGTCCGAACAGTGAGCTTGCTCAGAACAAAAAACCTGTGCTTCCTACACACACGGCCATATATAGTTCAAGTCTACTTAGGAACCTGACAAGAACAGTAGATCCTCTTCAGTCCAATACACTGTACTTGCTGGGAACAGACGCCAGTGCTATTTGTTGTGTGTATGGCAATGGGAGCCCAATAGTGACTCTTCTTACCAGAAAACAACTCTTGCTCGTAGTACCAGAACCTGCATGGGATTCAACTCCATTTAGGACTGGGAAACAAATGCTAGGTCGCCTTACAAGAAACACACTTTGCTTTTGAGAAATGATCACTCTTCTACTCTACTGTGTTTCTTATAGGGCCAAAACAGTTAGCTTGCTTAGAAAAAATGAGCTGTGCTTCCTACACACTCGGGCCATATCTAGTTTAATTCTGCTTTGGAAACTGCCAAGAACAGTAGATCCTCTTCAGTCCAATACACTGTACATGCTTGGAACAGACGCCAGTGCTATTTGCCCTGTGTATGACAATGGGAGCACAATAGTGACTCTTCTTACCAGAAAACAACTCTTGCTGGTAGGGCCAGAAACTGCATGTGATTCAACTCCATTTAGGACTGGGAAACAAACGCTACCTCACCTTACAAGAAACACACTCTGCTTTTGAGAAAAGAGCACTCTTCTACTCTACTGTGTTTCCTATGTGGTCCGAACAGTGAGCTTGCTCAGAACAAAAGAACTGTGCTTCCTAGACACACGGTCCATATCTAGTTCAACTCTGCTTAGGAAACTGACAAGAACAGCAGATCCTCTTCAGTCCAATACACTGTACTTGTTGGGAACAGACGCGAGTGCTATTTGCACTGTGTATGGCAATAGGAGAGCAATAGTGACTCTACTTATCAGAAAACAACTCTTGCTGGTAGGACCAGAAACTGCATGTGATTCAACTCCATTTAGGACTGGGAAACAAACGCTAGCTCGCCTTACAAGAAACACACTCTGCTTTTGAGAAAAGAGCACTCTTCTACTCTACTGTGTTTCCTATGGGGTCCGAACAGTGAGCTTGCTCAGAAGAAAAGAACTGTGCTTACTACACACAAGGGCCATATCTAGTTCAACTCTGCTTAGGAAACTGACAAGAACAGTAGCTCCTCTTCAGTCCAATACACTGTACTTGCTGGGAAAAGACGCAAGAGCTATTTGCACTGTGTATGCCAATGGGAGCGCAATAGTGACTTTCCTTACCAGAAAACAAATCTTGCTCATAGAACCAAAAACTGCATGTGATTCAACTCCATTTAGGACTGGGAAACAAACGTTAGTTCGCCTTACAAGAAACACACTCGGCTTTTGAGAAAAGAGCACTCTTCTACTCTACTGTGTTTCCTATGGGGTCTGAACAGTGAGCTTGCTCAGAACCAAAGAACTTTGCTTCCTACACACACGGGCCATATCTAGTTCAACTCTGCTTAGGAAACTGACAAGAATGGTAGCTCCTCTTCAGTCCAATACACTGTACTTGCTTGGAACAGATGCGAGAGCTATTTGCACTGTTTATGGCAATTGGAGCGCAATAGTGACTCTTCTTATCAGAAAACAACTCTTGCTCGTAGGACCAAAAACTGCATGTGATTCAACTCCATTTAGGACTGGGAAACAAACGCTAGCTCGCCTTACAAGAAACACACTCTGATTTTGAGAAAAGAGCACTCTTCTACTCTACTGAGTTTCCTATAGGACCAGAACAGTGAGTTTGCTCAGAACAAAAGAACTGTGCTTCCTACAAATACGGCCATATCTATTCCAATTCTGCTTAGGAAAATGACAAGAACAAAAGATCCTCTTCAGTCCAATACACTGTAAATGCTGGGAACAGACGCCAGTGCTATTTGCCCTGTGTATGACAATGGGAGCGCAATAGTGACTCTTCTTACCAGAAAACATCTCTTGCTCATAGGACCTGAAACTGCATGTGAATCTACTCCATTTAGGACTGGGAAACAAACGCTAACTCACCTTACCAGAAACATACTCTGCTTTTGAGAAAAGAGCACTCCTCTACTCTACTGTGTTTCCTATGGGGTCCGAACAGTGAGCTTGCTCAGAACAAAAGAACTGTGCTTTCTAAACACAGGGGCCATATCAAGTTCAACTGTGCTTAGGAAACTGACAAAAACAGTAGATCCTCTTCAGTCCAATACACTGTACTTGCTGGGAACAGACGCGAGTGTTATTTGCACTGTGTATGGCAATGGGAGCGCAATAGTGACTCTTCTTACCAGAAAACAACTCTTGCTCATAGGACCAGAAACTCCATGTGATTCAACTCCATTAAAGACTGGGAAACAAATGCTAGCTCGCCTTACAAGAAACACACTCTGCTTTTGAGAAAAGAGCAATCTTCTACTCTACTGTTTTTCCTATAGGGCCAGAACAGTGAGCTTGCTCAGAACAAAAGAACTGTGCTTCCTACATACACGGGCCATATCTAGTTCAATTCTGCTCAGGAAACTGAAAAGAACAGTAGATCCTCTTCAGTCCAATACACTGTACATGCTGGGAACAGACGCCAGTGCTATTTGCCCTGTGTATGACAATGGGAGCACAATAGTGACTCTTCTTACCAGAAAACAACTCTTGCTCATAGGACCAGAGACTGCATGTGATTCAACTCCATTTAGGATTGGGAAACAAATGCTAGCTCGCCTTACAAGAAACACACTCTGCTTTTGAGAAAAGAGCACTCTTCTACTCTACTGTGTTTCCTATGTGGTCCGAACAGTGAGCTTGCTCAGAACAAAAGAACTGTGCTTCCTAGACACACGGTCCATATCTAGTTCAACTCTGCTTAGGAAACTGACAAGAACGGTAGCTCCTCTTCAGTCCAATACACTGTGCTAGCTGGGAACAGACGGGAGTGCTATTTGCACTCTGTATGGCAATAGGAGTGCAATAGTGACTCTTCTTATCAGAAAACACCTCTTGCTCGTAGGACCAGAAACTGCATGTGATTCAACTCCATTTCTGACTGGGAAACAAACACTAGCTCGCCTTACAAGAAACACACTCTGCTTTTGAGAAAAGAGCACTCTTTTACTCTACTGTGTTTCTTTGGGTTCTGAACAGTGAACTTGGTCAGAACAAAAGAACTGGGTTTCCTACACACGCGGGCCATATCTAGTTCAACTCTCCTTTGGAAATTGACAAGAACAGTAGCTCCGCTTCATTCAAATACACTGTACTTGCTGGGAAAAGATGCGAGTGCTATTTGCACTGTGTATGGCAATGGGAGCGCAAAGGTGACTTTCCTTACCAGAAAACATCTCATGCTCGTAGGACCAAACACTGCATGTGATTCAACTCCATTTAGGACTGGGAAAAAACGCTAGCTTGCCTTACAAGAAACACACTCTGCTTTTGACAAAAGAGCACTCTTCTACTCTACTGTGTTTCCTATAGGGCCAGAACAGTGAGCTTGCTCAGAAAAAAAGAACTGTGCTTCATACAAATACTGCCATATCTAGTTCAATTCTGCTTAGGAAACTGAAAAGGACAGTAGATCCTCTTCAGTCCAATACACTGTATATGCTTGGAACAGACGCCAGTGCTATTTGCCCTGTGTATGACAATGGGAGCGCAATAGTGACTCTTGTTACCAGAAAACAACTCTTGCTCGTAGGACAAGAAACTGCATGTGATTCAACTCCATTTAGGACTGGGAAAAAAATGGTAGCTCGCCTTACAAGAAACACACTCTGCTTTTGAGAATAGAGCACTCTTCTACTCTACTGTGTTTCCAATAAGGCCAAAACAGTTAGCTTGCTCAGAACAAAAGAACTGTGCTTCCTACACACCCGGGCCATATCTAGTTCAATTCTGCTTAGGAAAATGACAAGAACAGTATATCCTCTTCAGTCCAATACACTGTACTTGCTTGGATCAGACGCCAGTGCTATTTGCCCTTTGTATGACAATGGGAGCACAATAGTGACTCTTCTTACCAGAAAACAACTCTTGCTCATAGGACCAGAAACTGCATGGGATTCAACTCCATTTAGGACTGGGAAACAAAAGCTAGCTCGCCTTACAAGAAACACACTCTGCTTTTGAGATAAGAGCACTCTTCTACTCTTCTGTGTTTCCTATGGGGTCCGTACAGTTAGCTTGCTCAGAACAAAAGAACTGTGCTTCCTACACACACGGGCCATATCTAGTTCAACTCTGCTTAGGAAACTGACAAGAACGGTAGATCCTCTTCAGTCCAATACACTGTGCTAGCTGGGAACAAACGCGAGTGCTATTTGCACTGTGTATGGCAATAGGAGCCCAATACTGACTCTTCTTATCAGAAAACACCTCTTGCTCGTAGGACCAGAAACTGCATGGGATTCAACTCCATTTCTGACTGGGAAACAAACACTAGCTCGCCTTACAAGAAACACACTCTGCTTTTGAGAAAAGAGCACTCTTCTACTCTACTGTGTTTCTCTGGGTTCCGAAAAGTGAGCTTGGTCAGAACAAAAGACCTGGGCTTCCAACACACAGGGGCCATATCTAGTTCAACTCTGCTTAGGAAATTGACAAGAACAGTATCTCGGCTTCAGTCCAATACCCTGTACTTCCTGGGAACAGACGCCAGTGCTATTTGCACTGTGTATGGCAATGGAACCCAATAGTGACTCTTCTTACCAGAAAACAACTCTTGCTCGTAGGACCAGAACCTGCATGGGATTCAACTCCATTTAGGACTGGGAAACAAACGCTAGCTCGCCTTACAAGAAACACACTCTGCTTTTGAGAAAAGAGCAGTCTTCTACTCTACTGTGTTTCCTATGTGGTCTGAACAGTGAGCTTGCTCAGAACCAAAGAACTTTGCTTCCTACACACACGGGCCATATCTAGTTCAACTCTGCTTAGGAAACTGACAAGAATGGTAGCTCCTCTTCAGTCCAATACACTGTACTTGCTTGGAACAGATGCAAGAGCTATTTGCACTGTTTATGGCAATTGGAGCGCAATAGTGACTCTTCTTATCAGAAAACAACTCTTGCTCGTAGAACCAAAAACTGCATGTGATTCAACTCCATTTAGGACTGGGAAACAAACGCTAGCTCGCCTTACAAGAAACACACTCTGATTTTGAGAAAAGAGCACTCTTCTACTCTACTGAGTTTCCTATAGGGCCAGAACAGTGAGTTTGCTCAGAACAAAAGAACTGTGCTTCCTACAAATACGGCCATATCTATTCCAATTCTGCTTAGGAAAATGACAAGAACAAAAGATCCTCTTCAGTCCAATACACTGTAAATGCTGGGAACAGATGCCAGTGCTATTTGCCCTGTGTATGACAATGGGAGCGCAATAGTGACTCTTCTTACCAGAAAACATCTCTTGCTCATAGGACCTGAAACTGCATGTGAATCAACTCCATTTAGGACTGGGAAACAAACGCTAACTCACCTTACAAGAAACATACTCTGCTTTTGAGAAAAGAGCAGTCTTCTACTCTACTGTGTTTCCTATGGGGTCCGAACAGTGAGCTTGCTCAGAACAAAAGAACTGTGCTTTCTAAACACAGGGGCCATATCAAGTTCAACTGTGCTTAGGAAACTGACAAAAACAGTAGATCCTCTTCAGTCCAATACACTGTACTTGCTGGGAACAGACGCGAGTGTTATTTGCACTGTGTATGGCAATGGGAGCGCAATAGTGACTCTTCTTACCAGAAAACAACTCTTGCTCGTAGGACCAGAAACTGCATGTGATTCAACTCCATTTCTGACTGGGAAACAAACACTAGCTTGCCTTACAAGAAACACACTCTGCTTTTGAGAAAAGAGCACTCTTTTACTCTACTGTGTTTCTTGGGTTCCGAACAGTGAACTTGGTCAGAACAAAAGAACTGGGTTTCCTACACACACGGGCCATATCTAGTTCAACTCTACTTAGGAAATTGACAAGAACAGTAGCTCCGCTTCATTCAAATACACTGTACTTGCTGGGAAAAGATGCGAGTGCTATTTGCACTGTGTATGGCAATGGGAGCGCAAAGGTGACTTTCCTTACCAGAAAACATCTCATGCTCGTAGGACCAAACACTGCATGTGATTCAACTCCATTTAGTACTGGGAAAAAACGCTAGCTCGCCTGACAAGAAACACACTCTGCTTTTGACAAAAGAGCACTCTTCTACTCTACTGTGTTTCCTATAGGGCCAGAACAGTGAGCTTGCTCAGAAAAAAAGAACTGTGCTTCATACAAATACTGCCATATCTAGTTCAATTCTGCTTAGGAAACTGAAAAGGACAGTAGATCCTCTTCAGTCCAATACACTGTATATGCTGGGAACAGACGCCAGTGCTATTTGCCCTGTGTATGACAATGGGAGCGCAATAGTGACTCTTGTTACCAGAAAACAACTCTTGCTCGTAGGACAAGAAACTGCATGTGATTCAACTCCATTTAGGACTGGGAAACAAACACTAGCTCGCCTTACAAGAAACACACTCTGCTTTTGATAAATGACCACTCTTCTACTCTACTGTGTTTCCTATAGGGCCAAAACAGTGAGCTTGCTTAGAACAAAAAAACTGTACTTCCTACACACACGGGCCATATCTAGTTCAATTCTGCTTGGGAAAGTGACAAGAACAGTAGATCCTCTTCAGTCCAATACACTGTACTTGCTGGGAAAAGACGCCAGTGCTATTTGCCCTGTGTATGACAATGGGAGCACAATAGTGACTCTACTTACCAGAAAACAAATCTTGCTGGTAGGACCAGATACTGCATGGAATTCAACTCCATTTAAGACTGGGAAACAAACGGTAGCTCGACTTACGAGAAACACACTCTGTATTGAGAAAACAGCACTCTTCTACTCTAATGTGTTTCCTATAGGGCCAGAACAGTGAGCATTCTCAGAACAAAAGAACTGTGCTTCCTACACACACGGTCCATATCTAGTTCAACTCTGCTTAGGAAACTGACAAGAACAGTAGCTCCTCTTCAGTCCAATACACTGTACTTGCTGGGAACAGACGCGAGTGCTATTTGCACTGTATATGGCAATAGGAGCGCAATAGTGACTCTTCTTATCAGAAAACAACTCTTGCTGGTAGGACCAGAAACTGCATGTGATTCAACTCCATTTAGGACTGGGAAACAAACGCTAGCTCGCCTTACAAGAAACACACTCTGCTTTTGAGAAAAGAGCACTCTTCTACTCTACTGTGTTTCCTATGGGGTCCGAACAGTGAGCTTGCTCAGAAGAAAAGAACTGTGCTTCCTACACACACGGGCCATATCTAGTTAAACTCTGCTTAGGAAACTGACAAGAACAGTAGCTCCTCTTCAGTCCAATACACTGTACTTGCTGGGAAAAGACGCAAGAGCTATTTGCACTGTGTATGCCAATGGGAGCGCAATAGTGACTTTCCTTACCAGAAAACAAATCTTGCTCATAGAACCAAAAACTGCATGTGATTCAACTCCATTTAGGACTGGGAAACAAACGTTAGTTCGCCTTACAAGAAACACACTCGGCTTTTGAGAAAAGAGCACTCTTCTACTCTACTGTGTTTCCTATGGGGTCTGAACAGTGAGCTTGCTCAGAACCAAAGAACTTTGCTTCCTACACACACGGGCCATATCTAGTTCAACTCTGCTTAGGAAACTGACAAGAATGGTAGCTCCTCTTCAGTCCAATACACTGTACTTGCTTGGAACAGATGCGAGAGCTATTTGCACTGTTTATGGCAATTGGAGCGCAATAGTGACTCTTCTTATCAGAAAACAACTCTTGCTCGTAGGACCAAAAACTGCATGTGATTCAACTCCATTTAGGACTGGGAAACAAACGCTAGCTCGCCTTACAAGAAACACACTCTGATTTTGAGAAAAGAGCACTCTTCTACTCTACTGAGTTTCCTATAGGGCCAGAACAGTGAGTTTGCTCAGAACAAAAGAACTGTGCTTCCTACAAATACGGCCATATCTATTCCAATTCTGCTTAGGAAAATGACAAGAACAAAAGATCCTCTTCAGTCCAATACACTGTAAATGCTGGGAACAGACGCCAGTGCTATTTGCCCTGTGTATGACAATGGGAGCGCAATAGTGACTCTTCTTACCAGAAAACATCTCTTGCTCATAGGACCTGAAACTGCATGTGAATCTACTCCATTTAGGACTGGGAAACAAACGCTAACTCACCTTACAAGAAACATACTCTGCTTTTGAGAAAAGAGCACTCCTCTACTCTACTGTGTTTCCTATGGGGTCCGAACAGTGAGCTTGCTCAGAACAAAAGAACTGTGCTTTCTAAACACAGGGGCCATATCAAGTTCAACTGTGCTTAGGAAACTGACAAAAACAGTAGATCCTCTTCAGTCCAATACACTGTACTTGCTGGGAACAGACGCGAGTGTTATTTGCACTGTGTATGGCAATGGGAGCGCAATAGTGACTCTTCTTACCAGAAAACAACTCTTGCTCATAGGACCAGAAATTGCATGTGATTCAACTCCATTAAAGACTGGGAAACAAACACTAGCTCGCCTTACAAGAAACACACTCTGCTTTTGAGAAAAGAGCACTCTTCTACTCTACTGTTTTTCCTATAGGGCCAGAACAGTGAGCTTGCTAAGAACAAAAGAACTGTGCTTCCTACACACACGGGCCATATCTAGTTCAATTCTGCTCAGGAAACTGAAAAGAACAGTAGATCCTCTTCAGTCCAATACACTGTACATGCTGGGAACAGACGCCAGTGCTATTTGCCCTGTGTATGACAATGGGAGCACAATAGTGACTCTTCTTACCAGAAAACAACTCTTGCTCATAGGACCAGAGACTGCATGTGATTCAACTCCATTTAGGATTGGGAAACAAATGCTAGCTCGCCTTACAAGAAACACACTCTGCTTTTGAGAAAAGAGCACTCTTCTACTCTACTGTGTTTCCTATGTGGTCCGAACAGTGAGCTAGCTCAGAACAAAAGAACTGTGCTTCCTAGACACACGGTTCATATCTAGTTCAACTCTGCTTAGGAAACTGACAAGAACGGTAGCTCCTCTTCAGTCCAATACACTGTGCTAGCTGGGAACAGACGGGAGTGCTATTTGCACTCTGTATGGCAATAGGAGTGCAATAGTGACTCTTCTTATCAGAAAACACCTCTTGCTCGTAGGACCAGAAACTGCATGTGATTCAACTCCATTTCTGACTGGGAAACAAACACTAGCTCGCCTTACAAGAAACACACTCTGGTTTTGAGAAAAGAGCACTCTTTTACTCTACTGTGTTTCTTTGGGTTCTGAACAGTGAACTTGGTCAGAACAAAAGAACTGGGTTTCCTACACACGCGGGCCATATCTAGTTCAACTCTGCTTTGGAAATTGACAAGAACAGTAGCTCCGCTTCATTCAAATACACTGTACTTGCTGGGAAAAGATGCGAGTGCTATTTGCACTGTGTATGGCATTGGGAGCGCAAAGGTGACTTTCCTTACCAGAAAACATCTCATGCTCGTAGGACCAAACACTGCATGTGATTCAACTCCATTTAGGACTGGGAAAAAACGCTAGCTTGCCTTACAAGAAACACACTCTGCTTTTGACAAAAGAGCACTCTTCTACTCTACTGTGTTTCCTATAGGGCCAGAACAGTGAGCTTGCTCAGAAAAAAAGAACTGTGCTTCATACAAATACTGCCATATCTAGTTCAATTCTGCTTAGGAAACTGAAAAGGACAGTAGATCCTCTTCAGTCCAATACACTGTATATGCTGGGAACATACGCCAGTGCTATTTGCCCTGTGTATGACAATGGGAGCGCAATAGTGACTCTTGTTACCAGAAAACAACTCTTGCTCGTAGGACAAGAAACTGCATGTGATTCAACTCCATTTAGGACTGGGAAACAAACGTTAGTTCGTCTTACAAGAAACACACTCGGCTTTTGAGAAAAGAGCACTCTTCTACTCTACTGTGTTTCCTATGGGGTCTGAACAGTGAGCTTGCTCAGAACCAAAGAACTTTGCTTCCTACACACACGGGCCATATCTAGTTCAACTCTGCTTAGGAAACTGACAAGAATGGTAGCTCCTCTTCAGTCCAATACACTGTACTTGCTTGGAACAGATGCGAGAGCTATTTGCACTGTTTATGGCAATTGGAGCGCAATAGTGACTCTTCTTATCAGAAAACAACTCTTGCTCGTAGGACCAAAAACTGCATGTGATTCAACTCCATTTAGGACTGGGAAACAAACGCTAGCTCGCCTTACAAGAAACACACTCTGATTTTGAGAAAAGAGCACTCTTCTACTCTACTGAGTTTCCTATAGGGCCAGAACAGTGAGTTTGCTCAGAACAAAAAAACTGTGCTTCCTACAAATACGGCCATATCTATTCCAATTCTGCTTAGGAAAATGACAAGAACAAAAGATCCTCTTCAGTCCAATACACTGTAAATGCTGGGAACAGACGCCAGTGCTATTTGCCCTGTGTATGACAATGGGAGCGCAATAGTGACTCTTCTTACCAGAAAACATCTCTTGCTCATAGGACCTGAAACTGCATGTGAATCTACTCCATTTAGGACTGGGAAACAAACGCTAACTCACCTTACCAGAAACATACTCTGCTTTTGAGAAAAGAGCACTCCTCTACTCTACTGTGTTTCCTATGGGGTCCGAACAGTGAGCTTGCTCAGAACAAAAGAACTGTGCTTTCTAAACACAGGGGCCATATCAAGTTCAACTGTGCTTAGGAAACTGACAAAAACAGTAGATCCTCTTCAGTCCAATACACTGTACTTGCTGGGAACAGACGCGAGTGTT
The DNA here is from genome assembly GCF_949786415.1 of Peromyscus eremicus. Lineage (NCBI taxonomy): Eukaryota > Metazoa > Chordata > Mammalia > Rodentia > Cricetidae > Peromyscus > Peromyscus eremicus. Next base: position 28,594 of record NW_026737255.1, on the reverse strand, counting down.
ATTTGCACTGTGTATGGCAATGGGAGCGCAATAGTGACTCTTCTTACCAGAAAACAACTCTTGCTCATAGGACCAGAAATTGCATGTGATTCAACTCCATTAAAGACTGGGAAACAAACACTAGCTCGCCTTACAAGAAACACACTCTGCTTTTGAGAAAAGAGCACTCTTCTACTCTACTGTTTTTCCTATAGGGCCAGAACAGTGAGCTTGCTCAGAACAAAAGAACTGTGCTTCCTACACACACGGGCCATATCTAGTTCAATTCTGCTCAGGAAACTGAAAAGAACAGTAGATCCTCTTCAGTCCAATACACTGTACATGCTGGGAACAGACGCCAGTGCTATTTGCCCTGTGTATGACAATGGGAGCACAATAGTGACTCTTCTTACCAGAAAACAACTCTTGCTCATAGGACCAGAGACTGCATGGGATTCAACTCCATTTAGGATTGGGAAACAAATGCTAGCTCGCCTTACAAGAAACACACTCTGCTTTTGAGAAAAGAGCACTCTTCTACTCTACTGTGTTTCCTATGGGGTCCGAACAGTGAGCTTGCTCAGAACAAAAGAACTGTGATTCCTACACACATAGGCCATATCTAGTTCAACTCTGCTTAGGAAATTGACAAGAACAGTAGCTCCTCTTCAGTCCAATACACTGTACTTGCTAGGAGCAGACGCGAGTGCTATTTGCACTGTTTATGGCAATGGGAGCGCAATAGTGACTTTCCTTACCAGAAAACAACTCTTGCTCATAGGACCGAAAACTGCATGTGATTCAACTCCATTTAGGACTGGGAAACAAACGCTAGCTTGCCTTACAAGAAACACACTCTGCTTTTGATAAATGACCACTCTTCTACTCTACTGTGTTTCCTATAGGGCCAAAACAGTGAGCTTGCTTAGAACAAAAAAACTGTACTTCCTACACACACGGGCCATATCTAGTTCAATTCTGCTTGGGAAAGTGACAAGAACAGTAGATCCTCTTCAGTCCAATACACTGTACTTGCTGGGAAAAGACGCCAGTGCTATTTGCCCTGTGTATGACAATGGGAGCACAATAGTGACTCTACTTACCAGAAAACAAATCTTGCTGGTAGGACCAGATACTGCATGGAATTCAACTCCATTTAAGACTGGGAAACAAACGCTAGCTCGACTTACGAGAAACACACTCTGTATTGAGAAAACAGCCCTCTTCTACTCTAATGTGTTTCCTATAGGGCCAGAACAGTGAGCATTCTCAGAACAAAAGAACTGTGCTTCCTACACACACGGTCCATATCTAGTTCAACTCTGCTTAGGAAACTGACAAGAACAGTAGCTCCTCTTCAGTCCAATACACTGTACTTGCTGGGAACAGACGCGAGTGCTATTTGCACTGTGTATGGCAATGGGAGCGCAATAGTGACTTTCCTTACGAGAAAACAAATCTTGCTCATAGGACCAGAAACTACATGTGATTCAACTCCATTTAGGACTGGGAAACAAACGCTAGCTGGCCTTACAAGAAACACACTCTGCTTTTGAGAAAAGAGCACTCTTCTACTCTACTGTGTTTCCTAAGGGGTCCGAACAGTGAGCTTGCTCAGAAGAAAAGAACTGTGCTTCCTACACACATGGGCCATATCTAGTTAAACTCTGCTTAGAAACCTGACAAGAACAGTAGCTCCTCTTCAGTCCAATACACTGTACTTGCTGGGAACAGACGCCAGTGCTATTAGCCCTGTGTATGACAATGGGAGCACAATAGTGACTCTTCTTATCAGAAAACAACTCTTGCTGGTAGGACCAGAAACTGCATGGGATTCATCTCCATTTAGGACTGGGAAACAAAAGCTAGCTCGACTTACAAGAAACACACTGTGGATTGAGAAAACAGCACTCTTCTACTCTAATGTGTTTCCTATAGGGCCAGAACAGTGAGCATTCTCAGAACAAAAGAACTGTGCTTCCTAAACACACGGTCCATATCTAGTTCAACTCTGCTTAGGAAACTGACAAGGACAGTAGATCCTCTTCAGTCCAATACACTGTACATGCTGGGAACAGACGCCAGTGCTATTTGCCCTGTGTATGACAATGGGAGCGCAATAGTGACTCTTCTTACTAGAAAACAACTCTTGCTCATAGGACCAGAAACTGCATGTGATTCAACTCAATTTAGGATTGGGAAACAAACGCTAGCTCGCCTTACACGAAACACACTCTGCTTTTGAGAAAAGAGCAGTCTTCTACTCTACTGTGTTTCCTATGGGGTCCGAACAGTGAGCTTGCTCAGAAGAAAAGAACTGTGCTTCCTACAAACACGGGCCATATCTAGTTCAACTCTGCTTAGGAAACTGACAAGAATGGTAGCTCCTCTTCAGTCCAATACACTGTACTTGCTGGGAACAGACGCAAGAGCTATTTGCACTGTGTATGCCAATGGGAGCGCAATACTGACTTTCCTTACCAGAACACAAATCTTGCTCATAGGACCAAAAACTGCATGTGATTCAACTCCATTTAGGACTGGGAAACAAACGCTAGTTCGCCTTACAAGAAACACACTCGGCTTTTGAGAAAAGAGCACTCTTCTACTCTACTGTGTTTCCTATGAGGTCTGAACCTTGAGCTTGCTCAGAACAAAGAACTTTGCTTCCTACACACACGGGCCATATCTAGTTCAACTCTGCTTAGGAAACTGACAAGAATGGTAGCTCCTCTTCAGTCCAATACACTGTACTTGCTTGGAACAGATGGGAGAGCTATTTGCACTGTTTATGGCAATTGGAGCACAATAGTGACTCTTCTTATCAGAAAACAACTCTTGCTCGTAGGACCAAAAACTGCATGTGATTCAACTCCATTTAGAACTGGGAAACAAACTCTAGCTCGCCTTACAAGAAACACACTCTGATTTTCAGAAAAGAGCACTCTTCTACTCTACTGTGTGTCCTAAGGGGTCCGAACAGTGAGCTTGCTCAGAAGAAAAGAACTGTGCTTCCTACACACAAAGGCCATAATTAGTTCAACTCTGCTTAGGAAACTGACAAGAATGGTAGCTCCTCTTCAGTCCAATACACTGTACTTGCTTGGAACAGATGCGAGAGCTATTTGCACTGTTTATGGCAATTGGAGCGCAATAGTGACTCTTCTTATCAGAAAACAACTCTGGCTCGTAGGACCAAAAACTGCATGTGATTCAACTCCATTTAGGACTGGGAAACAAACGCTAGCTCGCCTTACAAGAAACACACTCTGATTTTGAGAAAAGAGCACTCTTCTACTCTACTGAGTTTCCTATAGGGCCAGAACAATGAGTTTGCTCAGAACAAAAGAACTGTGCTTCCTACAAATACGGCCATATCTATTCCAATTCTGCTTAGGAAAATGACAAGAACAAAAGATCCTCTTCAGTCCAATACACTGTAAATGCTGGGAACAGACACCAGTGCTATTTGCCCTGTGTATGACAATGGGAGCGCAATAGTGACTCTTCTTACCAGAAAACATCTCTTGCTCATAGGACCTGAAACTGCATGTGAATCTACTCCATTTAGGACTGGGAAACAAACGCTAACTCACCTTACAAGAAACATACTCTGCTTTTGAGAAAAGAGCACTCCTCTACTCTACTGTGTTTCCTATGGGGTCCAAACAGTGAGCTTGCTCAGAACAAAAGAACTGTGCTTTCTAAGCACAGGGGCCATATCAAGTTCAACTGTGCTTAGGAAACTGACAAAAACAGTAGATCCTCTTCAGTCCAATACACTGTACTTGCTGGGAACAGACGCGAGTGCTATTTGCACTGTGTATGGCAATGGGAGCGCAATAGTGACTCTTCTTACCAGAAAACAACTCTTGCTCATAGGACCAGAAACTGCATGTGATTCAACTCCATTAAAGACTGGGAAACAAACGCTAGCTCGCCTTACAAGAAACACACTCTGCTTTTGAGAAAAGAGCACTCTTCTACTCTACTGTTTTTCCTATAGGGCCAGAACAGTGAGCTTGCTCAGAACAAAAGAACTGTGCTTCCTACACACACGGGCCATATCTAGTTCAATTCTGCTCAGGAAACTGAAAAGAACAGTTGATCCTCTTCAGTCCAATACACTGTACATGCTGGGAACAGACGCCAGTGCTATTTGCCCTGTGTATGACAATGGGAGCACAATAGTGACTCTTCTTACCAGAAAACAACTCTTGCTCATAGGACCAGAGACTGCATGTGATTCAACTCCATTTAGGATTGGGAAACAAATGCTAGCTCGCCTTACAAGAAACACACTCTGCTTTTGAGAAAAGAGCACTCTTCTACTCTACTGTGTTTCCTATGGGGTCCGAACAGTGAGCTTGCTCAGAACAAAAGAACTGTGCTTCCTACACACACGGGCCATATCTAGTTCAACTCTGCTTAGGAAACTGACAAGAACGGTAGCTCCTCTTCAGTCAATACACTGTGCTAGTTGGAACAGACGGGAGTGCTATTTGCACTCTGTATGGCAATAGGAGCGCAATAGTGACTCTTCTTATCAGAAAACACCTCTTGCTTGTAGGACCAGAAACTGCATGTGATTCAACTCCATTTCTGACTGGGAAACAAACACTAGCTCGCCTTACAAGAAACACACTCTGCTTTTGAGAAAAGAGCACTCTTTTACTCTACTGTGTTTCTTTGGGTTCTGAACAGTGAACTTGGTCAGAACAAAAGAATTGGGTTTCCACACACGCGGGCCATATCTAGTTCAACTCTGGTTTGGAAATTGACAAGAACAGTAGCTCCGCTTCATTCAAATACACTGTACTTGCTGGGAAAAGATGCGAGTGCTATTTGCACTGTGTATGGCAATGGGAGCGCAAAGGTGACTTTCCTTACCAGAAAACATCTCATGCTCGTAGGACCAAACACTGCATGTGATTCAACTCCATTTAGGACTGGGAAAAAACGCTAGCTTGCCTTACAAGAAACACACTCTGCTTTTGACAAAAGAGCACTCTTCTACTCTACTGTGTTTCCTATAGGGCCAGAACAGTGAGCTTGCTCAGAAAAAAAGAACTGTGCTTCATACAAATACTGCCATATCTAGTTCAATTCTGCTTAGGAAACTGAAAAGGACAGTAGATCCTCTTCAGTCCAATACACTGTACTTGCTGGGAACAGACGCCAGTGCTATTTGCCCTGTGTATGACAATGGGAGCGCAATAGTGACTCTTGTTACCAGAAAACAACTCTTGCTCGTAGGACAAGAAACTGCATGTGATTCAACTCCATTTGGGACTGAGGAACAAATGGTAGCTCGCCTTACAAGAAACACACTCTGCTTTTGAGAATAGAGCACTCTTCTACTCTACTGTGTTTCCAATAAGGCCAAAACAGTTAGCTTGCTCAGAACAAAAGAACTGTGCTTCCTACACACACGGGCCATATCTAGTTCAATTCTGCTTAGGAAAATGACAAGAACAGTATATCCTCTTCAGTCCAATACACTGTACTTGCTGGGAACAGACGCCAGTGCTATTTGCCCTTTGTATGACAATGGGAGCACAATAGTGAGTCTTCTTACCAGAAAACAACTCTTGCTCATAGGACCAGAAACTGCATGGGATTCAACTCCATTTAGGACTGGGAAACAAAAGCTAGCTCACCTTACAAGAAACACACTCTGCTTTTGAGATAAGAGCACTCTTCTACTCTTCTGTGTTTCCTATGGGGTCCGAACAGTTTGCTTGCTCAGAACAAAAGAACTGTGCTTCCTACACACGGTACATATCTAGTTCAATTCTGCTTAGGAAACTGAAAAGAACAGTAGCTCCTCTCCAGTCCAATACACTGTACTTGCTGGGAACACACTCGAGTGCTATTTGCAGTGTGTATGGCAATGGGAGCACAATAGTGACTTTCCTTACCAGAAAACAAACCTTGCTTGTAGGACCAAAAACCTCATGTGATTCAACACCATTGAGGACTGGGAAACAAACGCTAGCTTGACTTACAAGAAACACACTCTGGATTGAGAAAAGAGCACTCTTCTACTCTAATGTGTTTCCTATAGGGCCAGAACAGTGAGCATTCTCAGAATAAAAGAGCTGTAAGTCCTACACACGGTCCATATCTAGTTCAATTCTGCTTAGGAAACTGACAAGAACAGTATATCTCTTCACTCCAATACACTGTACATGCTGGGAACAGACGCCAGTGCTATTTGCCCTGTGTATGACAATGGAGCGCAAAAAGTGACTCTTCTTACCAGAAAACAACTCTTGTACGTAGGACCAGAAACTGCATGTGATTCAACTCCATTTAGGTATTGGGAAACAAACGCTAGCTCGCCTTACAAGAAACACACTCTGCTTTGAGAAAAGAGCAGTCTTCTACTCTACTGTGTTTCCTATGGTGTCTGAACATTGAGCTTGCTCAGTAAAAAAGAACTGTGCTTCCTACACACACGGGCCATATCTAGTTTACTCTGCTTAGAAACTGACAAGAATAGTAGCTCCTCTTCAGTCCAATACACTGTACTTGCTGGGAACAGACGCGAGTGCTATTTGCACTGTGTATGGCAATGGGAGCACAATAGTTACTTTCCTTACCAGAAAACAACTCTTGCTCGTAGGACCAAAACTGCATGTGATTCAACTCCATTTAGGACTGGAAACAAACGCTAGCTCGCCTTACAAGAAACACACTCTGCTTTTGAGAAAAGAGCACTCTTCTACTCTACTGTGTTTCCTATAGGGCCAGAACAGTGAGATTGCTCAGAACAAAAGAACTGTGCTTCATACAAATACGGCCATATCTAGTTCAATTCTGCTTAGGAAACTGAAAAGAACAGTAGATCCTCTTCAGTCCAATGCAATGTACATGCTGGGAACAGACGCCAGTGCTATTTGCACTGTGTATGGCAATAGGAGCACAATAGTGACTCTTCTTATCAGAAAAAAACTCTTGCTCGTAGGACCAGAAACTGCATGTGATTCAACTCCATTTAGAACTGGAAACAAATGCTAGCTCGACTTACAAGAAACACACTCTACTTTTGAGAAAAGAGCACTCTTCTACTCTACTGTGTTTCCTACGGGGTCCGAACAGTGAGCTTGCTCAGAACAAAAAACCTGTGCTTCCTACACACACGGCCATATATAGTTCAAGTCTACTTAGGAACCTGACAAGAACAGTAGATCCTCTTCAGTCCAATACACTGTACTTGCTGGGAACAGACGCCAGTGCTATTTGTTGTGTGTATGGCAATGGGAGCCCAATTGTGACTCTTCTTACCAGAAACAACTCTTGCTCGTAGTACCAGAACCTGCATGGGATTCAGCTCCAATTAGGGACTGGGAAACAAACGCTAGGTCGCCTTACAAGAAACACACTTTGCTTTTGAGAAATGATCACTCTTCTACTCTACTGTGTTTCTTATAGGGCCAAAACAGTTAGCTTGCTTATAAAAAAGAACTGTGCTTCCTACACACTCGGGCCGTATCTAGTTTAATTCTGCTTTGGAAACTGCCAAGAACAGTAGATCCTCTTCAGTCCAATACACTGTACATGCTTGGAACAGACGCCAGTGCTATTTGCCCTGTGTATGACAATGGGAGCACAATAGTGACTCTTCTTACCAGAAAACAACTCTTGCTGGTAGGACCAGAAACTGCATGTGATTCAACTCCATTTAGGACTGGGAAACAAACGCTACCTCACCTTACAAGAAACACACTCTGCTTTTGAGAAAAGAGCACTCTCTACTCTACTGTGTTTCCCTATGTGGTCCGAACAGTGAGCTTGCTCAGAACAAAAGAACTGTGCTTCCTAGACACACGGTCCATATCTAGTTCAACTCTGCTTAGGAAACTGACAAGAACAGTAGATCCTCTTCAGTCCAATACACTGTACTTGTTGGGAACAGACGCGAGTGCTATTTGCACTGTGTATGGCAATAGGAGCGCAATAGTGACTCTTCTTATCAGAAAACAACTCTTGCTGGTAGGACCAGAAACTGCATGTGATTCAACTCCATTTAGGACTGGGAAACAAACGCTAGCTCGCCTTACAAGAAACACACTCTGCTTTTGAGAAAAGAGCACTCTTCTACCCTACTGTGTTTCCTATAGGGCCAGAACAGTGAGCTTGCTCAGAACAAAAGAACTGTGCTTCCTATACACACGGCCATATCTAGTTCAATTCTGCTTAGGAAACTGACAAGAACAGTAGATCCTCTTCAAACCAACACACTGTACATGTTGGACACAGAAGCCAGTGCTATTTGCCCTGTGTATGGCAATGGGAGCCCAATAGTGACTCTTCTTACCAGAAAACAATTCTTGCTCGTAGGACCAGAACCTGCATGGGATTCAACTCCATTTAGGACTGGGAAACAAATGCTAGCTCGCCTTACAAGAAACACACTCTGCTTTTGAGAAAAGAGCACTCTTCTACTCTACTGTGTTTCCTATGGGGTCCGAACAGTGAGCTTGCTCAGAACAAAAGAACTGTGATTCCTACACACATAGGCCATATCTAGTTCAACTCTGCTTAGGAAATTGACAAGAACAGTAGCTCCTCTTCAGTCCAATACACTGTACTTGCTAGGAGCAGACGCGAGTGCTATTTGCACTGTTTATGGCAATGGGAGCGCAATAGTGACTTTCCTTACCAGAAAACAACTCTTGCTCATAGGACCGAAAACTGCATGTGATTCAACTCCATTTAGGACTGGGAAACAAACGCTAGCTTGCCTTACAAGAAACACACTCTGCTTTTGATAAATGACCACTCTTCTACTCTACTGTGTTTCCTATAGGGCCAAAACAGTGAGCTTGCTTAGAACAAAAAAACTGTACTTCCTACACACACGGGCCATATCTAGTTCAATTCTGCTTGGGAAAGTGACAAGAACAGTAGATCCTCTTCAGTCCAATACACTGTACTTGCTGGGAAAAGACGCCAGTGCTATTTGCCCTGTGTATGACAATGGGAGCACAATAGTGACTCTACTTACCAGAAAACAAATCTTGCTGGTAGGACCAGATACTGCATGGAATTCAACTCCATTTAAGACTGGGAAACAAACGCTAGCTCGACTTACGAGAAACACACTCTGTATTGAGAAAACAGCACTCTTCTACTCTAATGTGTTTCCTATAGGGCCAGAACAGTGAGCATTCTCAGAACAAAAGAACTGTGCTTCCTACACACACGGTCCATATCTAGTTCAACTCTGCTTAGGAAACTGACAAGAACAGTAGCTCCTCTTCAGTCCAATACACTGTACTTGCTGGGAACAGACGCGAGTGCTATTTGCACTGTGTATGGCAATGGGAGCGCAATAGTGACTTTCCTTACGAGAAAACAAATCTTGCTCATAGGACCAGAAACTACATGTGATTCAACTCCATTTAGGACTGGGAAACAAACGCTAGCTGGCCTTACAAGAAACACACTCTGCTTTTGAGAAAAGAGCACTCTTCTACTCTACTGTGTTTCCTAAGGGGTCCGAACAGTGAGCTTGCTCAGAAGAAAAGAACTGTGCTTCCTACACACATGGGCCATATCTAGTTAAACTCTGCTTAGAAACCTGACAAGAACAGTAGCTCCTCTTCAGTCCAATACACTGTACTTGCTGGGAACAGACGCCAGTGCTATTAGCCCTGTGTATGACAATGGGAGCACAATAGTGACTCTTCTTATCAGAAAACAACTCTTGCTGGTAGGACCAGAAACTGCATGGATTTCATCTCCATTTAGGACTGGGAAACAAAAGCTAGCTCGACTTACAAGAAACACACTGTGGATTGAGAAAACAGCACTCTTCTACTCTAATGTGTTTCCTATAGGGCCAGAACAGTGAGCATTCTCAGAACAAAAGAACTGTGCTTCCTAAACACACGGTCCATATCTAGTTCAACTCTGCTTAGGAAACTGACAAGGACAGTAGATCCTCTTCAGTCCAATACACTGTACATGCTGGGAACAGACGCCAGTGCTATTTGCCCTGTGTATGACAATGGGAGCGCAATAGTGACTCTTCTTACTAGAAAACAACTCTTGCTCATAGGACCAGAAACTGCATGTGATTCAACTCAATTTAGGATTGGGAAACAAACGCTAGCTCGCCTTACACGAAACACACTCTGCTTTTGAGAAAAGAGCAGTCTTCTACTCTACTGTGTTTCCTATGGGGTCCGAACAGTGAGCTTGCTCAGAAGAAAAGAACTGTGCTTCCTACAAACACGGGCCATATCTAGTTCAACTCTGCTTAGGAAACTGACAAGAATGGTAGCTCCTCTTCAGTCCAATACACTGTACTTGCTGGGAACAGACGCAAGAGCTATTTGCACTGTGTATGCCAATGGGAGCGCAATACTGACTTTCCTTACCAGAACACAAATTTTGCTCATAGGACCAAAAACTGCATGTGATTCAACTCCATTTAGGACTGGGAAACAAACGCTAGTTCGCCTTACAAGAAACACACTCGGCTTTTGAGAAAAGAGCACTCTTCTACTCTACTGTGTTTCCTATGAGGTCTGAACCTTGAGCTTGCTCAGAACCAAAGAACTTTGCTTCCTACACACACGGGCCATATCTAGTTTAACTCTGCTTAGGAAACTGACAAGAACAGTAGCTCCTCTTCAGTCCAATACACTGTACTTGCTTGGAACAGATGCGAGAGCTATTTGCACTGTTTATGGCAATTGGAGCACAATAGTGACTCTTCTTATCAGAAAACAACTCTTGCTCGTAGGACCAAAAACTGCATGTGATTCAACTCCATTTAGAACTGGGAAACAAACTCTAGCTCGCCTTACAAGAAACACACTCTGATTTTCAGAAAAGAGCACTCTTCTACTCTACTGTGTGTCCTAAGGGGTCCGAACAGTGAGCTTGCTCAGAAGAAAAGAACTGTGCTTCCTACACACAAAGGCCATAATTAGTTCAACTCTGCTTAGGAAACTGACAAGAATGGTAGCTCCTCTTCAGTCCAATACACTGTACTTGCTTGGAACAGATGCGAGAGCTATTTGCACTGTTTATGGCATTTGGAGCGCAATAGTGACTCTTCTTATCAGAAAACAACTCTGGCTCGTAGGACCAAAAACTGCATGTGATTCAACTCCATTTAGGACTGGGAAACAAACGCTAGCTCGCCTTACAAGAAACACACTCTGATTTTGAGAAAAGAGCACTCTTCTACTCTACTGAGTTTCCTATAGGGCCAGAACAGTGAGTTTGCTCAGAACAAAAGAACTGTGCTTCCTACAAATACGGCCATATCTATTCCAATTCTGCTTAGGAAAATGACAAGAACAAAAGATCCTCTTCAGTCCAATACACTGTAAATGCTGGGAACAGACGCCAGTGCTATTTGCCCTGTGTATGACAATGGGAGCGCAATAGTGACTCTTCTTACCAGAAAACATCTCTTGCTCATAGGACCTGAAACTGCATGTGAATCTACTCCATTTAGGACTGGGAAACAAACGCTAACTCACCTTACAAGAAACATACTCTGCTTTTGAGAAAAGAGCACTCCTCTACTCTACTGTGTTTCCTATGGGGTCCGAACAGTGAGCTTTCTCAGAAAAAAAGAACTGTGCTTTCTAAGCACAGGGGCCATATCAAGTTCAACTGTGCTTAGGAAACTGACAAAAACAGTAGATCCTCTTCAGTCCAATACACTGTACTTGCTGGGAACAGACGCGAGTGCTATTTGCACTGTGTATGGCAATGGGAGCGCAATAGTGACTCTTCTTACCAGAAAACAATCTTGCTCGTAGGACTAGAAACTGCATGTGATTCAACTCCATTAAAGACTGGGAAACAAACGCTAGCTCGCCTTACAAGAAACACACTCTGCTTTTGAGAAAAGAGCACTCTTCTACTCTACTGTTTTTCCTATAGGGCCAGAACAGTGAGCTTGCTCAGAACAAAAGAACTGTGCTTCCTACACACACGGGCCATATCTAGTTCAATTCTGCTCAGGAAACTGAAAAGAACAGTAGATCCTCTTCAGTCCAATACACTGTACATGCTGGGAACAGACGCCAGTGCTATTTGCCCTGTGTATGACAATGGGAGCACAATAGTGACTCTTCTTACCAGAAAACAACTCTTGCTCATAGGACCAGAGACTGCATGTGATTCAACTCCATTTAGGATTGGGAAACAAATGCTAGCTCGCCTTACAAGAAACACACTCTGCTTTTGAGAAAAGAGCACTCTTCTACTCTACTGTGTTTCCTATGGGGTCCGAACAGTGAGCTTGCTCAGAACAAAAGAACTGTGCTTCCTACACACACGGGCCATATCTAGTTCAACTCTGCTTAGGAAACTGACAAGAACGGTAGCTCCTCTTCAGTCCAATACACTGTGCTAGTTGGGAACAGACGGGAGTGCTATTTGCACTCTGTATGGCAATAGGAGCGCAATAGTGACTCTTCCTTTCAGAAAACACCTCTTGCTTGTAGGACCAGAAACTGCATGTGATTCAACTCCATTTCTGACTGGGAAACAAACACTAGCTCGCCTTACAAGAAACACACTCTGCTTTTGAGAAAAGAGCACTCTTTTACTCTACTGTGTTTCTTTGGGTTCTGAACAGTGAACTTGGTCAGAACAAAAGAACTGGGTTTCCCACACACGCGGGCCATATCTAGTTCAACTCTGCTTTGGAAATTGACAAGAACAGTAGCTCCGCTTCATTCAAATACACTGTACTTGCTGGGAAAAGATGCGAGTGCTATTTGCACTGTGTATGGCAATGGGAGCGCAAAGGTGACTTTCCTTACCAGAAAACATCTCATGCTCGTAGGACCAAACACTGCATGTGATTCAACTCCATTTAGGACTGGGAAAAAACGCTAGCTTGCCTTACAAGAAACACACTCTGCTTTTGACAAAAGAGCACTCTTCTACTCTACTGTGTTTCCTATAGGGCCAGAACAGTGAGCTTGCTCAGAAAAAAAGAACTGTGCTTCATACAAATACTGCCATATCTAGTTCAATTCTGCTTAGGAAACTGAAAAGGACAGTAGATCCTCTTCAGTCCAATACACTGTACTTGCTGGGAACAGACGCCAGTGCTATTTGCCCTGTGTATGACAATGGGAGCGCAATAGTGACTCTTGTTACCAGAAAACAACTCTTGCTCGTAGGACAAGAAACTGCATGTGATTCAACTCCATTTGGGACTGGGGAACAAATGGTAGCTCGCCTTACAAGAAACACACTCTGCTTTTGAGAATAGAGCACTCTTCTACTCTACTGTGTTTCCAATAAGGCCAAAACAGTTAGCTTGCTCAGAACAAAAGAACTGTGCTTCCTACACACACGGGCCATATCTAGTTCAATTCTGCTTAGGAAAATGACAAGAACAGTATATCCTCTTCAGTCCAATACACTGTACTTGCTGGGAACAGACGCCAGTGCTATTTGCCCTTTGTATGACAATGGGAGCACAATAGTGAGTCTTCTTACCAGAAAACAACTCTTGCTCATAGGACCAGAAACTGCATGGGATTCAACTCCATTTAGGACTGGGAAACAAAAGCTAGCTCACCTTACAAGAAACACACTCTGCTTTTGAGATAAGAGCACTCTTCTACTCTTCTGTGTTTCCTATGGGGTCCGAACAGTTTGCTTGCTCAGAACAAAAGAACTGTGCTTCCTACACACGGTACATATCTAGTTCAATTCTGCTTAGGAAACTGAAAAGAACAGTAGCTCCTCTCCAGTCCAATACACTGTACTTGCTGGGAACACACTCGAGTGCTATTTGCAGTGTGTATGGCAATGGGAGCACAATAGTGACTTTCCTTACCAGAAAACAAACCTTGCTTGTAGGACCAAAAACCTCATGTGATTCAACACCATTGAGGACTGGGAAACAAACGCTAGCTTGACTTACAAGAAACACACTCTGGATTGAGAAAAGAGCACTCTTCTACTCTAATGTGTTTCCTATAGGGCCAGAACAGTGAGCATTCTCAGAATAAAAGAGCTGTAAGTCCTACACACGGTCCATATCTAGTTCAATTCTGCTTAGGAAACTGACAAGAACAGTATATTCTCTTCACTCCAATACACTGTACATGCTGGGAACAGACGCCAGTGCTATTTGCCCTGTGTATGACAATGGGAGCGCAAAAGTGACTCTTCTTACCAGAAAACAACTCTTGTACGTAGGACCAGAAACTGCATGTGATTCAACTCCATTTAGGATTGGGAAACAAACGCTAGCTCGCCTTACAAGAAACACACTCTGCTTTTGAGAAAAGAGCAGTCTTCTACTCTACTGTGTTTCCTATGGTGTCTGAACATTGAGCTTGCTCAGTAAAAAAGAACTGTGCTTCCTACACACACGGGCCATATCTAGTTTAACTCTGCTTAGGAAACTGACAAGAATAGTAGCTCCTCTTCAGTCCAATACACTGTACTTGCTGGGAACAGACGCGAGTGCTATTTGCACTGTGTATGGCAATGGGAGCACAATAGTTACTTTCCTTACCAGAAAACAACTCTTGCTCGTAGGACCAAAAACTGCATGTGATTCAACTCCATTTAGGACTGGGAAACAAACGCTAGCTGGCCTTACAAGAAACACACTCTGCTTTTGAGAAAAGAGCACTCTTCTACTCTACTGTGTTTCCTATAGGGCCAGAACAGTGAGATTGCTCAGAACAAAAGAACTGTGCTTCATACAAATACGGCCATATCTAGTTCAATTCTGCTTAGGAAACTGAAAAGAACAGTAGATCCTCTTCAGTCCAATGCAATGTACATGCTGGGAACAGACGCCAGTGCTATTTGCACTGTGTATGGCAATAGGAGCACAATAGTGACTCTTCTTATCAGAAAAAAACTCTTGCTTGTAGGACCAGAAACTGCATGTGATTCAACTCCATTTAGAACTGGGAAACAAATGCTAGCTCGACTTACAAGAAACACACTCTACTTTTGAGAAAAGAGCACTCTTCTACTCTACTGTGTTTCCTACGGGGTCCGAACAGTGAGCTTGCTCAGAACAAAAAACCTGTGCTTCCTACACACACGGCCATATATAGTTCAAGTCTACTTAGGAACCTGACAAGAACAGTAGATCCTCTTCAGTCCAATACACTGTACTTGCTGGGAACAGACGCCAGTGCTATTTGTTGTGTGTATGGCAATGGGAGCCCAATTGTGACTCTTCTTACCAGAAAACAACTCTTGCTCGTAGTACCAGAACCTGCATGGGATTCAGCTCCAATTAGGACTGGGAAACAAACGCTAGGTCGCCTTACAAGAAACACACTTTGCTTTTGAGAAATGATCACTCTTCTACTCTACTGTGTTTCTTATAGGGCCAAAACAGTTAGCTTGCTTAGAAAAAAAGAACTGTGCTTCCTACACACTCGGGCCGTATCTAGTTTAATTCTGCTTTGGAAACTGCCAAGAACAGTAGATCCTCTTCAGTCCAATACACTGTACATGCTTGGAACAGACGCCAGTGCTATTTGCCCTGTGTATGACAATGGGAGCACAATAGTGACTCTTCTTACCAGAAAACAACTCTTGCTGGTAGGACCAGAAACTGCATGTGATTCAACTCCATTTAGGACTGGGAAACAAACGCTACCTCACCTTACAAGAAACACACTCTGATTTTGAGAAAAGAGCAGTCTTCTACTCTACTGTGTGTCCTAAGGGGTCCGAACAGTGAGCTTGCTCAGAAGAAAAGAACTGTGCTTCCTACACACATGGGCCATATCTAGTTCAACTCTGCTTAGGAACCTGACAAGAACAGTAGCTCCTCTTCAGTCCAATACACTGTACTTGCTGGGAACAGACGCCAGTGCTTTTAGCCGTGTGTATGACAATGGGAGCACAATAGTGACTCTTCTTATCAGAAAACAACTCTTGCTGGTAGGACCAGAAACTGCATGGGATTCATCTCCATTTAGGACTGGGAAACAAAAGCTAGCTCGACTTACAAGAAACACACTGTGGATTGAGAAAACAGCACTCTTCTACTCTAATGTGTTTCCTATAGGGCCAGAACATTGAGCATTCTCAGAACAAAAGAACTGTGCTTCCTACACACACGGTCCATACCTCGTTCAACTCTGCTTAGGAAACTGACAAGGACAGTAGATCGTCTTCAGTCCAATACACTGTACATGCTGGGAACAGACGCCAGTGCTATTTGCCCTGTGTATGACAATGGGAGCGCAATAGTGACTCTTCTTACTAGAAAACAACTCTTGCTCATAGGACCAGAAACTGCATGTGATTCAACTCCATTTAGGATTGGGAAACAAACGCTAGCTCGCCTTACACGAAACACACTCTGCTTTTGAGAAAAGAGCAGTCTTCTACTCTACTGTGTTTCCTATGGGGTCCGAACAGTGAGCTTGCTCAGAAGAAAAGAACTGTGCTTCCTACACACACGGGCCATATCTAGTTCAACTCTGCTTAGGAAACTGACAAGAACAGTAGCTCCTCTTCAGTCCAATACACTGTACTTGCTGGGAAAAGACGCAAGAGCTATTTGCACTGTGTATGCCAATGGGAGCGCAATAGTGACTGTCCTTACCAGAAAACAAATCTTGCTCATAGGACCAAAAACTGCATGTGATTCAACTCCATTTAGGACTGGGAAACAAACGTTAGTTTGCCTTACAAGAAACACTCTCGGCTTTTGAGAAAAGAGCACTCTTCTACTCTACTTTGTTTCCTATGGGGTCTGAACAGTGAGCTTGCTCAGAACCAAAGAACTTTGCTTCCTACACACACGGGCCATATCTAGTTCAACTCTGCTTAGGAAACTGACAAGAATGGTAGCTCCTCTTCAGTCCAATACACTGTACTTGCTTGGAACAGATGCGAGAGCTATTTGCACTGTTTATGGCAATTGGAGCGCAATAGTGACTCTTCTTATCAGAAAACAACTCTTGCTCGTAGGACCAAAAACTGCATGTGATTCAACTCCATTTAGGACTGGGAAACAAACGCTAGCTCGCCTTACAAGAAACACACTCTGCTTTTGAGAAAAGAGCACTCTTCTACTCTACTGAGTTTCCTATAGGGCCAGAACAGTGAGTTTGCTCAGAACAAAAGAACTGTGCTTCCTACAAATACGGCCATATCTAGTTCAATTCTGCTTAGGAAACTGAAAAGGACAGTAGACCCTCTTCAGTCCAATACACTGTATATGCTGGGAACAGACGCCAGTGCTATATGCCCTGTGTATGACAATGGGAGCGCAATAGTGACTCTTGTTACCAGAAAACAACTCTTGCTCGTAGGACAAGAAACTGCATGTGATTCAACTCCATTTGGGACTGGGAAACAAATGGTAGCTCGCCTTACAAGAAACACACTCTGCTTTTGAGAATAGAGCACTCTTCTACTCTACTGTGTTTCCAATAAGGCCAAAACAGTTAGCTTGCTCAGAACAAAAGAACTGTGCTTCCTACACATACGGGCCATATCTAGTTCAATTCTGCTTAGGAAAATGACAAGAACAGTATATCCTCTTCAGTCCAATACACTGTACTTGCTGGGAACAGACGCCAGTGCTATTTGCTCTTTGTATGACAATGGGAGCACAATAGTGAGTCTTCTTACCAGAAAACAACTCTTGCTCATAGGACCAGAAACTGCATGGGATTCAACTCCATTTAGGACTGGGAAACAAAAGCTAGCTCGCCTTACAAGAAACACACTCTGCTTTTGAGATAAGAGCACTCTTCTACTCTTCTGTGTTTCCTATGGGGTCCGAACAGTTTGCTTGCTCAGAACAAAAGAACTGTGCTTCCTACACACACGGGCCATATCTAGTTCAACTCTGCTTAGGAAACTGACAAGAACGGTAGCTCCTCTTCAGTCCAATACACTGTGCTAGCTGGGAACAAACGCGAGTGCTATTTGCACTGTGTATGGCAATAGGAGCCCAATAGTGACTCTTCTTATCAGAAAACACCTCTTGCTCGTAGGACCAGAAACTGCATGGGATTCAACTCCATTTCTTACTGGGAAACAAACACTAGCTTGCTTTACAAGAAACACACTCTGCTTTTGAGAAAAGAGCACTCTTCTACTCTACTGTGTTTCTCTGGGTTCCGAAAAGTGAGCTTGGTCAGAACAAAAGAACTGGGCTTCCCACACACAGGGGCCATATCTAGTTCAACTCTGCTTAGGAAATTGACAAGAACAGTATCTCGGCTTCAGTCCAATACCCTGTACTTCCTGGGAACAGATGCCAGTGCTATTTGCACTGTGTATGACAATGGGAGCCCAATAGTGACTCTTCTTACCAGAAAACAACTCTTGCTCGTAGGACCAGAACCTGCATGGGATTCAACTCCATTTAGGACTGGGAAACAAACGCTAACTCACCTTACAAGAAACACACTCTGCTTTTGAGAAAAGAGCAGTCTTCTACTCTACTGTGTTTCCTATGGGGTCCGAACAGTGAGCTTGCTCAGAACAAAAGAACTGTGCTTCCTACACACACGGGCCATATCTAGTTTAACTCTGCTTAGGAAACTGACAAGAATAGTAGCTCCTCTTCAGTCCAATACACTGTACTTGCTGGGAACAGACGCGAGTGCTATTTGCACTGTGTATGGCAATGGGAGCACAATAGTTACTTTCCTTACCAGAAAACAACTCTTGCTCGTAGGACCAAAAACTGCATGTGATTCAACTCCATTTAGGACTGGGAAACAAACGCTAGCTGGCCTTACAAGAAACACACTCTGCTTTTGAGAAAAGAGCACTCTTCTACTCTACTGTGTTTCCTATAGGGCCAGAACAGTGAGATTGCTCAGAACAAAAGAACTGTGCTTCATACAAATACGGCCATATCTAGTTCAATTCTGCTTAGGAAACTGAAAAGAACAGTAGATCCTCTTCAGTCCAATGCAATGTACATGCTGGGAACAGACGCCAGTGCTATTTGCACTGTGTATGGCAATAGGAGCACAATTAGTGACTTTCCTTACCAGAAAACAAATCTTGCTCATAGGACCAAAAACTGCATGTGATTCAACTCCATTTAGGACTGGGAAACAAACGCTAGTTCGCCTTACAAGAAACACACTCTGCTTTTGAGAAAAGAGCACTCTTCTACTCTACTGTGTTTCCTATGGGGTCTGAACAGTGAGCTTGCTCAGAACCAAAGAACTTTGCTTCCTACACACACGGGCCATATCTAGTTCAACTCTGCTTAGGAAACTGACAAGAATGGTAGCTCCTCTTCAGTCCAATACACTGTACTTGCTTGGAACAGATGCGAGAGCTATTTGCACTGTTTATGGCAATTGGAGCGCAATAGTGACTCTTCTTATCAGAAAACAACTCTTGCTCGTAGGACCAATAACTGCATGTGATTCAACACCATTTACGACTGGGAAACAAACGCTAGCTCGCCTTACAAGAAACACACTCTGATTTTGAGAAAAGAGCACTCTTCTACTCTACTGAGTTTCCTATAGGGCCAGAACATTGAGTTTGCTCAGAACAAAAGAACTGTGCTTCCTACAAATACGGCCATATATATTCCAATTCTGCTTAGGAAAATGACAAGAACAAAAGATCTTCTTCAGTCCAATACACTGTAAATGCTGGGAACAGACGCCAGTGCTATTTGCACTGTGTATGGCAATGGGAGCGCAATAGTGACTCTTCTTACCAGAAAACAACTCTTGCTCATAGGACCAGAAACTGCATGTGATTCAACTCCATTAAAGACTGGGAAACAAACGCTAGCTCGCCTTACAAGAAACACACTCTGCTTTTGAGAAAAGAGCACTCTTTTACTCTACTGTGTTTCTTTGGGTTCCGAACAGTGAACTTGGTCAGAACAAAAGAACTGGGTTTCCTACACACACGGGCCATATCTAGTTCAACTCTGCTTAGGAAATTGACAAGAACAGTAGCTCCGCTTCATTCAAATACACTGTACTTGCTGGGAAAAGATGCGAGTGCTATTTGCACTGTGTATGGCAATGGGAGTGCAAAGGTGACTTTCCTTACCAGAAAACATCTCATGCTCGTAGGACCAAACACTGCATGTGATTCAACTCCATTTAGGACTGGGAAAAAACGCTAGCTTGCCTTACAAGAAACACACTCTGCTTTTGACAAAAGAGCACTCTTCTACTCTACTGTGTTTCCTATAGGGCCAGAACAGTGAGCTTGCTCAGAAAAAAAGAACTGTGCTTCATACAAATACTGCCATATCTAGTTCAATTCTGCTTAGGAAACTGACAAGAACAGTATATTCTCTTCACTCCAATACACTGTACTTGCTGGGAACAGACGCCAGTGCTATTTGCCCTGTGTATGACAATGGGAGCGCAAAGGTGACTCTTCTTACCAGAAAACAACTCTTGTACGTAGGACCAGAAACTGCATGTGATTCAACTCCATTTAGGATTGGGAAACAAACGCTAGCTCGCCTTACAAGAAACACACTCTGCTTTTGAGAAAAGAGCCGTCTTCTACTCTACTGTGTTTCCTATGGTGTCCGAACATTGAGCTTGCTCAGTAAAAAAGAACTGTGCTTCCTACACACACGGGCCATATCTAGTTTAACTCTGCTTAGGAAACTGACAAGAATAGTAGCTCCTCTTCAGTCCAATACACTGTAATTGCTGGGAACAGACGCGAGTGCTATTTGCACTGTGTATGGCAATGGGAGCACAATAGTGACTTTCCTTACCAGAAAACAACTCTTGCTGGTAGGACCAAAAACTGCATGTGATTCAACTCCATTTAGGACTGGGAAACAAACGCTAGCTCGCCTTACAAGAAACACACTCTGCTTTTGAGAAAAGAGCACTCTTCTACTCTACTGTGTTTCCTATAGGGCCAGAACAGTGAGATTGCTCAGAACAAAAGAACTGTGCTTCATACAAATACGGCCATATCTAGTTCAATTCTGCTTAGGAAACTGAAAAGAACAGTAGATCCTCTTCAGTCCAATGCACTGTACATGCTGGGAACAGATGCCAGTGCTATTTGCACTGTGTATGGCAATAGGAGCACAATAGTGACTCTTCTTATCAGAAAAAAACTCTTGCTCGTAGGACCAGAAACTGCATGGGATTCAACTCCATTTCTGAATGGGAAACAAACACTAGATCGCCTTACAAGAAACACACTCTGCTTTTGAGAAAAGAGCACTCTTTTACTCTACTGTGTTTCCTATGGGGTCCGAACAGTGAGCTTGCTCAGAACAAAAGAACTGTGCTTCCTACACACAGGGGCCATATCTAGTTCAACTCTGCTTAGTAAACTGAAAAGAACAGTAGCTCCGCTTCAGTCCAATACACTGTACTGGCTGCGAACAGACGTGAGTGCTATTTGCACTGTGTATGACAATGGGAGCACAATAGTGACTTTCCTTACCAGAAAACAACTCTTGCTCGTAGGACAAGAGACTGCATGTGATTCAACTCCATTTAGGACTGAAAAACAAACGCTAGCTCGCCTTACAAGAAACACACTCTGCTTTTGAGAAAAGAGCAGTCTTCTACTCTACTGTGTATCCTATGGGGTCCGAACAGTGAGCTTGCTCTGAACAAAAGAACTGTGCTTCCTACACACACGGGCCATATCTAGTTCAACTCTGCTTAGGAAATTGACAAGAACAGTAGCTCCTCTTCAGTCCCATACACTGTACATGCTGGGAACAGACGCAAGTGCTATTTGCCCTCTGTATGACAACGGGAGCGCAATAGTGACTCTTCTTATCAGAAAACACCTCTTGCTCGTAGGACCAGAAACTGCATGGGATTCAACTCCATTTATAAGTGGAAAACAAACGCTAGCTCGCCTTACAAGAAACACACTCTGCTTTTGAGAAAAGAGCAGTCTTCTACTCTACTGTGTATCCTATGGGGTCCAAACAGTGAGTTTGCTCAGAACAAAAGAACTGTGCTTCCTACACACATGGGCCATATCTAGTTCAACTCTGCTTGGGAAACTGACAAGAACAGTAGCTCCTCTTCACTCCAATACACTGTACTTGCTTTGAACAGACGCCAGTGCTATTTGCACTGTGTATGCCAACGGGAGCGCAATAGTGACTTTCCTTACCAGAAAACAACTCTTACTCGTAGGACCAAAAACTGCATGTGATTCAACTCCATTTATAACTGGGAAACAAACGCTAGCTTGCCTTACAAGAAACATACTCTGCTTTGGAGAAATGATCACTCTTCTACTCTACTGTGTTTCCTATAGGGCCAAAACAGTTAGCTTGCTCAGAACAAAAGAACTGTGCTTCCTACACACATGGGCCATATCTAGTTCAACTCTGCTTGGGAAACTGACAAGAACAGTAGCTCCTCTTCAGTCCAATACACTGTACTTGCTGGGAACAAACGCCAGTGCTATTTGCACTGTGTATGCCAACGGGAGCGCAATAGTGACTTTCCTTACCAGAAAACAACTCTTACTCGTAGGACCAAAAACTTCATGTGATTCAACTCCATTTATAACTGGGAAACAAACGCTAGCTCGCCTTACAAGCAACACACTCTGCTTTTGAGAAAAGAGCAGTCTTCTACTCTACTGTGTTTCCTATAGGTTCCGAATATTGAGCTTGGTCAGAACAAAAGAACTGTGCTTCCTACACACACGGGCCATATCTAGTTCAACTCTGCTTAGGAAACTGACAAGAACAATAGCTCCTCTTCAGTCCAATACACTATACTTGCTGGGAACAGACACGAGTGCTATTTGCACTGTGTATGGCAATGGGAGCACAATAGCGACTCTTCTTACCAGAAAACAACTCTTGCTGGTAGGACCAGAAACTGCATGGGATTCAACTCCATTTAGGACTGGGAAACAAACGCTAGCTTGACTTACAAGAAACACACTCTGGATTGAGAAAAGAGCACTCTTCTACTCTAATGTGTTGCCTATAGGGCCAGAACAGTGAGCATTCTCAGAACAAAAGAGCTGTAAGTCCTACACACGGTCCATATCTAGTTCAACTCTGCTTAGGAAACTGACAAGAACAGTAGATCCTCTTCACTCCAATACACTGTACATGCTGGGAACAGACGCCAGTGCTATGTGCCCTGTGTATGACAATGGGAGCGCAAAAGTGACTCTTCTTACCAGAAAACAACTCTTGTTCGTAGGACCAGAAACTGCATGTGATTCAACTCCATTTAGGATTGGGAAACAAACGCTAGCTCGCCTTACAAGAAACACACTCTGCTTTTGAGAAAAGAGCAGTCTTTTACTCTACTGTTTTTCCTATGGTGTCCGAATATTGAGCTTGCAAAGAACAAAAGAACTGTGCTTCCTACACACACGGGCCATATCTAGTTTAACTCTGCTTAGGAAACTGACAAGAACACTAGCTCCTCTTCAGTCCAATACACTGTACTTGCTGGGAAGAGATGCGAGTGCTATTTGCACTGTGTATGGCAATGGGAGCACAATAGTGACTTTCCTTACCAGAAAACAACTATTGCTCATAGGACCAAAAACTGCATGTGATTCAACTCCATTTAGGACTGGGAAACAAACGCTAGCTCGCCTTACAAGAAACAGACTCTGCTTTTGAGAAAAGAGCACTCTTCTACTCTACTGTGTTTCCCATAGGGCCAGAACAGTGAGCTTGCTCAGAACAAAAGAACTGTGTTTAATACAAATACGGCCATATCTAGTTCAATTCTGCTTAGGAAACTGAAAAGAACAATAGATCTTCTTCAGTCCAATGCACTGTACATGATGGGAACAGAAGCCAGGGCTATTTGCACTGTGTATGGCAATAGGAGCACAATAGTGACTCTTCTTACCAGAAAACACCTCTTGCTCGTAGGACCAGAAACTGCATGGGATTCAACTCCATTTAGGACTGGGAAACAACCACTAGCTCGCCTTACAAGAAACACACTCTGCTTTTGAGAAAAGAGCACTGTTCTACTCTACTGTTTTTCCTATGGGGTCGGAACAGTGAGCTTGCTCAGAACAAAAGAACTGTGCTTCCTACACACACGGGCCATATCTAGTTCAACTCTGCTTAGGAAACTGAGAAGAACAGTAGCTCTGCTTCAGTCCAATACACTGTACTTGCTGAAACAGATGAGAGTGCTCTTTGCACTGTGTATGGCAATGGGAGCACAATAGTGACTTTCCTTACCAGAAAACAACTCTTGCTCATAGGACCAAAAACTGCATGTGATTCAACTCCATTTAGAACTGGGAAACAAACGCTAGGTCGCCTTACAAAAAACACACTCTGCTTTTGAGAAAAGAGCACTTATCTTCTCTACTGTGTTTCCTATGGGGTCCGAACAGTGAGCTTGCTCAGAACAAAAGACCTGTGCTTTCTACACACAGGGGCCATATCTAGTTCAACTCTGCTTAGGAAACTGACAAGAACAGTAGCTCTAATTCAGTCCAATACACTGTACTAGCTGGGAAAAGACGCGAGTGCTATTTGCACTGTGTATGGAAATGGGAGCGCAATAGTGACTTTCCTTACCAGAACACAACTCTTGCTCGTAGGACCAAAAGCTGCATGTGATTCAACTTTATTTAGGACTGGGAAACAAACGCTAGCTCACCTTACAAAAAACACACTCTGATTTTGAGAGAAGAGCACTCTTCTACTCTACTGTGTTTCCTATGGCGTGCGAACATTGAGCTTGCTCAGAACAAAAGAACTGTGGTTCCTACACACACGGGCCATATCTAGTTCAACTCTGCTTAGGAAACTGACAAGAACAGTAGCTCCTCTTTAGTCCAATACACTGTAGTTGCTGGGAACAGACGCGAGTCCTATTTGCACTGTTTATGGCAATGGGAGCGCAATAGTGACTTTCCTTACCAGAAAACAACTATTGCTCATAGGACCAAAAACTGGATGTGATTCAACTCCATTTGTGACTGGGAAACAATCGCTAGCTCGCCTTACAAGAAACACACTCTGCTTTTGAGAAAAGACCACTCTTCTACTCTACTGTGTTTCCTATGGGGTACGAACACTGAGCTTGCTCAGAACAAAAGAACTGTGCTTCCTATACACACGGGCCATATCTAGTTCAACTCTGCTTAGGAAACTGACAAGAACGGTAGCTCCTCTTCAGTCCTATACACTGTACTAGCTGGGAACAGACGCGAGTGCTATTTGCACTGTGTATGACAATAGGAGCACAATAGTGACTCTTCTTATCAGAAAACAACTCTTGCTCATAGGACCAGAAACTGCATGGGATTCATCTCCAATTCTGACTGGGAAACAAACACTAACTCGCCTTACAAGAAACACACTCTGCTTTTGAGAAAAGAGCACTCTTCTACTCTACTGTGTTTCCTATGGGGTCCGAATAGTGAGCTTGCTCAGAACAAAAGAACTGTGCTTCCTACACACAGGGGCCATATCTAGTTCAACTCTGCTTAGGAAACTGACAAGAACAGTAGCTCCGCTTCAGTCCAATACACTGTACTTGCTTGGGAACAGACGCCAGGTCTATTTGCACTGTGTATGGCAATGGGAGCACAATAGTGACTTTCCTTACCAGAAAACAACTCTTTCTCGTAGGACCAAAAACTGCATGTGATTCAACTCCATTTAGGACTAGGAAACAAACACTAGCTCGCATTACAAGAAACACACTCTGCTTTTGAGAAAAGAGCACTCTTCTACTCTACTGTGTTTCCTATAGGGCCAGAACAGTGAGCTTGCTCAGAACAAAAGAACTGTGCTTCCTACACACATGGCCACATCTAGTTCAATTCTGCTTAGGAAACTGACAAGAACAGTAGCTCCTCTTCCGTCCAATACACTGACTGTACATGCTGGGAACAGACGCCAGAGCTTTTTGCCCTGTGTATGACAATGGGAGCGCAATAGTGACTCTTCTTACCAAAAAAACAACTCTTCCTCGTAGGACCAGAAACTGCATGTGATTCAACTCCATTTAGGACTGGGAAACAAACGCTAGCTCACCTTACAAGAAACACACTCTGCTTTTGAGAAAAGAGCACTCTTCTACTCTAATGTGTATCCTATGGGGTCCTAACAGTGAGCTTGCTCAAAACAAAGAACTGTGCTTCCTAAACACACGGACCATATCTAGTTCAACTGTGCTTAAGAAACTGACAAGGAGAGTAGCTCCTCTTCAATCCAATACACTGTACTTGCTGGGAACAGACGACAGTGCGATTTGCCCTGTGTATGACAATGGGAGCACAATAGTGACTCTTCTTACCAGAAAACAACTCTTGTTGGTAGGACCAGAAACTGCATGGGATTCAACTCCATTAAGGACTGGGGAAAAAATGCTAGCTCGAATTACAATAAACACACTCTGGATTGAGAAAACAGCACTCTTCTACTCTAAAGTGTTTCCTATAGGGCAAGAACAATGAGCATTCTCAGAACAAAAGAGCTGTGCTTCCTACACACAGGGTCCATATCTAGTTCAACTCTGCTTGGGAAACTGACAAGAACAGTAGATCCTCTTCAGTCCAATACACTGTTCATTGCTGGAACAGACGCCAGTGCTATTTGCCCTGTGTATGACAATGGGAGCGCAATAGTGACTCTTCTTACCAGAAAACAACTCTAGCTCGAAGGACCAGAAACTGCATGTGATTCAACTCCATTTGGGACTGGGAAACAAATGCTAGCTCGCCTTACAAGAAACACACTCTGCTTTTGAAAAAGAGCACTCTTCTACTCTACTGTGTTTCCTATAGTTCCTGAACAGTGAGCTTGCTCAGAACAAAAGAAGTGTGCTTCCTACACACACGGCCATATCTAGTTCAATTCTGCTTAGGAAACTAACAAGAACAGTAGATCCTCTTCAGTCCAATACACTGTACATGCTGGGAAGGGACGCCATTGCTATTTGCCCTGTATATGACAATGGGGGCGCAATAGTGACTCTTCTTATCAGAAAACAACTTTTACTCGTAGGACCAGAAACTACATGGGATTCAACTCCATTTAGGACTGGGAAACAAATACTAGCTCGCCTTACAAGAAACACACTCTGCTTTTGAGAAAAGAGCACTCTTCTACTCTAATGTGTTTCCTATAGTGCCAGAACAGTGAGCTTTCTCAGAACCAAAGAACTGTGCTTCCTACACACAAGGGATATATCTAGTTCAACTCTGCTTAGGAAACTGACAAGAACAGTAAATCCTCTTCAGTCCAATACACTGTACATGCTGGGAACAGACACCAGTGCTATTTGCCCTGTGTATGACAATGGGAGCGCAATAATGACTCTTCTTACCAGAAAACATCTCTTACTCATAGGACCAGTAACTGCATGTGATTCAACTCCATTTGGACTGGGAAACAAACGTTATCTTACCTTACAAGAAACACACTCTACTTTTGAGAAAAGAGCACTATTCTACTCTAATGTGTTTCCTATGGGGTCCGAACAGTTAGCTTGCTCAGAACAAAAGAACTGTGTTTCCTACTCACACAGGCCATATCTAGTTCAACTCTGTTTAGGAAACTGACAAGAAGAGTAGCCTCCTCTTCTGTCCAATACACTATACTTACTGGGAACAGACGCGAGTGCTATTTGCACTGTGTATGGCAATGGGAGCACAATAGTGACTTTCCTTACCTGAAAACAACTCTTGCTCATAGGACAAGAACTGCATGTTATTCAACTCCATGAGGACTGGGAAACAAACGCTAGCTCGCCTTACAAGAAACACACTCTGCTTTTGAGAAAAGAGCAGTCTTCTACACTACTGTTTTTCCAAAGGGGTCCGAACAGTGAGCTTGCTCAGAACAAAAGAACTGTGTTTCCTACACACACGGGCCATATATAGTTCAACTCTGCTTAGAAACCTGACAAGAACAGTAGCTCCTCTTCAGTCCAATACACTGTACTTGCTGGGAACAGACGCGAGTGCTATTTGCACTGTGTATGGCAATAGGAGCCCAATAGTGACTCTTCTTAGCAGAAAACAGCTCTTGCTCGTAGGACCAGAAACTGCATGTGATTCAATTCCATTTAGGACTGGGAAACAAACGCTAGCTCGCCTTACAAGAAACACACTCTGCTTTTGAGAAAAGAGCACTCTTTTACTCTACTGTGTTTCCTATGGGGTCCAAAGAGTGAGCTTGCTCAGAACAAAGAACTGTGCTTCCTACACACACGAGCTATATCTAGTTCAACTCTGCTTAGGAAACTGACAAGAACAGTAGATCCTCGTCAGTCCAATACACTGTATGTGCCTGGAACAGACGCGAGTGCTATTTGTACTGTGTGTGGCAATGGGAGCACAATACTGACTTTCCTTACCAGGAAACAACTCTTCCTCGTAGGACCAAAAACTGCATGTGATTCAACTCCATTTAGGACTGGGAAAAAAAAACGCTAGCTCACCTTACAAGAAACACACTCTGCTTTTGAGCAAAAGAGCACTCTTTTACTCTACTGTGTTTCCTATGGGGTCCAAAGAGTGAGCTTGCTCAGAACAAAGAACTGTGCTTCCTACACACACGAGCTATATCTAGTTCAACTCTGCTTAGGAAACTGACAAGAACAGTAGATCCTCGTCAGTCCAATACACTGTATGTGCCTGGAAACAGACGCGAGTGCTATTTGTACTG
>NW_026737254.1:0-46000 GCF_949786415.1 Peromyscus eremicus | reverse complement strand
TGGGATTCAAACGCTAGCTCGCCTTACAAGAAACACACTCTTCTTTAGAGGAAAGAGCACTCTTCTACTCTACTGTGTTTCCTATGGGGCCCAAAAACAGTGAGCTTGCTCAGAACATAATAACTGTGCTTCCTAGACACATGGGCCATATCTAGTTCAACTCTGCTTAGGAAACTGAGAAGAACAGTAGCTCCTCTTCACTTCAATACACTGTACTTGCTGGGAACAGACGCGAGTGCTATTTGCACTGTGTATGGCTATGGGAGCACAATGTGACTTTCCTTACCAGAAAACAACTCTTGTTCGTAGGACCAGAAACTGCATGTGATTCAACTCCATTTAGGACTAGGAAACAAACGCTAGCTCGCCTTACAAGAAACACACTCTGCTTTAGATAAAAGAGCACTCATCTACTCTACTGTGTTTCCTATAGGGCCAGAACAGTGAGCTTGCTCAGAACAAGAGAACTGTGTTTCCTACACACACGGACCATATCTAGTTCAACTCTGCTTAGGAAACTGACAAGAACAGTAGCTCCTCTTCAGTCCAATACACTGTACTTGCTGGGAACAGACGCGAGTGCTATTTGCACTGTGTATGGCAATGGGAGCACAATAGTGACTTTTCTTACCAGAAAACAACTCTTGCTCGTAGGACCACAAACTGCATGTGATTCAACGCCATTTAGGACTGGGAAACAAATGCTAGCTCGCCTTACAAAAACACACTCTGCTTTTGCGAAAAGAGCACTCTTCTACTCTACTGTGTTTCCTACAGAGCCAGAACAGTGAGCTTGCTCAGATCAAATGAACTGTGCTTCCTAGACACACGGGCCATATCTAGTTCAACTCTGCTTAGGAAACTGACAAGAACAGTAGCTCCTCTTCAGTCCAATACACTGTAATTGCTGGGAACAGACGGGAGTGCTATTTGCACTGTGTATGGCAATGGGAGCGCAACAGTGACTTTCCTTACCAGAAAACAACTCTTGCTTGTAGGACCAGAAACTGCATGTGATTCAACTCCATTTAGGACTGGGAAACAAACGCTAGCTCACCTTACAAGAAACACACTCTGCTTTTGAGAAAAGAGCACTCTTCTATTCTACTGTGTTTCCTATGGGGTCCGAACAGTGAGCTTGCTCAGAACAAAAGAACTGTGCTTCCTACACACATGGACCATATCTAGTTCAACTCTGCTTAGGAAACTGACAAGAACAGTAGCTCCTTCTCAGTCCAATACACTGTACTTGCTGGGAACAGACGCGAGTGCTATTTGCACTGTGTACGGCAATGAGAACGCAATAGTGACTTTCCCTACCAGAAAACAACTCTTGCTCGTAGGACCACAAACTGCATGTGATTCAAAGCCATTTAGGACTGGGAAACAAATGCTAGCTCGCCTTACAAAAACACACTCTGCTTTTGCGAAAAGAGCACTCTTCTACTCTACTGTGTTTCCTATAGGGCCAGAACAGTGAGCTTGCTCAGATCAAATGAACTGTGCTTCCTAGACACACGGGCCATATCTAGTTCAACTATGCTTAGGAAACTGACAAGAACAGTAGCTCCTCTTCAGTCCAATACACTGTACTTGCTGGGAACAGACGCGAGTGCTATTTGCACTGTGTAGGGCAATAAGAGAACATTAGTGACTTTCCTCACCAGAAAACATCTCTTGCTCGTAGGACCAGAAACTGCATGTGATTCAACTCCATTTAGTACTGGGAAACAAACGCTAGCTTGCCTTACAAAAAACACACTCTGCTTTTGAGAAAAGAGCTCTCTTCTCCTCTACTGTGTTTCCTATGGGGTCCGAACAGTGAGCTTGCTCAGAACAAAAGAACTGTGCTTCCTACACACACGGCCATATCTAGTTCAATTCTGCTTAAGAACCTGACAAGAACAGTAGATCCTCTTCAGTCCAATACACTGTACTTGCTGCGATCAGACGCCAGTGCTATTTGTCCTGTGTATGGCAATGGCAGCGCAATAGTGACTCTTCTTACCAGAGAACAACTCTTGCTCGTAGTACCAGAAACTGCATGGGTTTCAACTCCCTTTAGGACTGCGAAACAAATGCTAGCTTGCCTTATAAGAAACACACTCTGCTTTAGAGAAAAGAGCACTCTTCTACTCTACTGTGTTTCCTATAGGGTACAAACAGTGAGCTTGCTCAGAACAAAAGAACTGTGCTTCCTACACACACGGATAATATCTGGTTCAACTCTGCATAGCAAACTGACAAGAACAGTAGCACCTATTCAGTGCAATACACTGTACTTGTTGGGAACAGACGCGAGTGCTATTTGCACTGTGTATGGCAATGGGAGCACAATGTGACTTACCTTACTAGAAAACAACTCTTGTTCGTAGGACCAGAAACTGCATGTGATTCAACTCCATTTAGGACTAGGAAACAAACACTAGCTCGCCTTACAAGAAACACACTCTGCTTTTGAGAAAAGATCACTCTTCTACTCTACTGTGTTTCCAGTGGGGTCCGAACAGTGAGCTTGCTCAGAACAAAAGAACTGTCCTTCCTACACAAACGGACCATATCTAGTTCAACTCTCCTTAGGAAACTGACAAAAACAGTAGATCCTCTTCAGTCCAATACACTGTACTTGCTGGGAACAGACGCCAGTGCTATTTGTCCTGTGTATGGCAATTGCAACGCAATAGTGACTCTTCTTACCGTAAAACAACTCTTGCGCGTAGGACCAGAAACTGCATGTGATTCAACTCCATTTAGGACTGGGAAACAAACGCGAGCTCGCCTTACAAGAAACACACTCTGCTTTAGAGAAAAGAGCACTCTTCTACTCTACTGTGTTTCCTATAGGGCCAGAACAGTAAGCTTGCTCAGAACAAAAGAACTGTGCTTCATACACACGGGCCATATCTAGTTAATTCTGCTTAGGAAACTGACAAGAATAGTAGCTCCTATTCAGTCCAATACACTGTACTTGCTGGGAACAGAAGCGAGTGCTATTTGCACTGTGTATGGCATTTGGAGCGCAATAGTGACTCTTCTTACCAGAAAACAACTCTTGCTCGTAGTACCAAAAACTGCCTGTGACTCAACTCCATTTAGGACTGGGAAACAAATGCTAGCTCGCCTTACAAGAAACACACTCTGCTTTAGATAAAAGAGCACTCATCTACTCTACTGTGTTTCCTATAGGGCCAGAACAGTGAGCTTGCTCAGAACATAATAATTGTGCTTCCTAGACACACGGGCCATATCTAGTTCAACTCTGCTTAGGAAACTGAGAAGAACAGTAGCTCCTCTTCACTCCAATACACTGTACTTGCTGGGAACAGCCGCGAGTGATTTTTGCACAGTGTATGGCAATGGGAGCACAATGTGACTTTCCTTACCAGAAAACAACTCTTGTTCGTAGGACCAGAAACTGCATGTGATTCAACTCCATTTAGGACTAGGAAACAAACGCTAGCTCGCCTTACAAGAAACACACTCTGCTTTAGATAAAAGAGCACTCATCTACTCTACTGTGTTTCCTATAGGGCCAGAACAGTGAGCTTGCTCAGAACATAAGAACTGTGCTTCCTACACACACGGGCCATATCTAGTTCAACTCTGCTTTGGAAACTGAGAAGAACAGTAACTCCTCTTCAGTCCGATACACTGTAATTCCTGGGAACAGACGGTAGTGCTATTTGTACTGTGTATGGCAATGGGAGCGCAATAGTGACTTTCCTTACCAGAAAACAACTCTTGCTCGTAGGACCAGAAACTGCATGTGATTCAACTCCATTTAGGACTGGGAAACAAACGCTAGCTCGCCTTACAAGAAACACACTCTGCTTTTGAGAAAAGAGTACTCTTCTACTCTACTATGTTTCTTATGGAGTCCGAAAAGTGAGCTTGCTCAGAACAAAAGAACTGTGCTTCCTACACACACGGCCATATCTAGTTCAATTCTGCTTAGGAACCTGACAAGAACAGTAGATCCTATTCAGTCCAATACACTGTACTTGCTTGGAAAAGACGCATGTGCTATTGGTCCTGTGTATGGCAATGGGAGCGCAATAGTGACTATTCTTACCATAAAACAACTCATGCTCGTAGGACCAGAAACTGCATGTGATTCAACTCCATTTAGGACTGGGATTCAAACGCTAGCTCGCCTTACAAGAAACACACTCTTCTTTAGAGGAAAGAGCACTCTTCTACTCTACTGTGTTTCCTATGGGGCCCAAAAACAGTGAGCTTGCTCAGAACATAATAACTGTGCTTCCTAGACACACGGGCCATATCTAGTTCAACTCTGCTTAGGAAACTGAGAAGAACAGTAGCTCCTCTTCACTTCAATACACTGTACTTGCTGGGAACAGACGCGAGTGCTATTTGCACTGTGTATGGCTATGGGAGCACAATGTGACTTTCCTTACCAGAAAACAACTCTTGTTCGTAGTACCAGAAACTGCATGTGATTCAACTCCATTTAGGACTAGGAAACAAACGCTAGCTTGCCTTACAAGAAAAACACTCTGCTTTTGAGAAAAGAGCACTCTTATATTCTACTGTGTTTCCTAAGGGGTCCAAACAGTGAGCTTACTCAGAACAAAAGAACTGTGCTTCCTACACACATGGACCATATCTAGGTCAACTCTGCTTAGGAAACTGACAAGAACAGTAGCTCCTCGTCAGTCCGATACACTGTAATTCCTGGGAACAGACGCGAGTGCTATTTGCACTCTGTATGGCAATAAGAGCGCAATAGTGACTTTCCTTACCAGAAAACATCTCTTGCTCGTAGGACCTGAAACTGCGTGTGATTCAACTCCATTTAGGACTGGGAAACAAACGCTAGCTTGCCTTACAAAAAACACACTCTGCTTTTGAGAAAAGAGCACTCTTCTCCTCTACTGTGTTTCCTATGGGGTCCGAACAGTGAGCTTGCACAGAACAAAAGAACTGTGCTTCCTACACACACGGTCATATCCAGTTCAATTCTGCTTAGGAACTTGACAAGAACAGTAGATCCTCTTCAGTCCAATACACTGTACTTGCTGCGATCAGACGCCAGTGCTATTTTCCTGTGTATGGCAATGTCAGCGCAATAGTGACTCTTCTTACCAGAAAACAACTCTTGCTCGTAGTAGCAGAAACTGCATGGGTTTCAACTCCATTTAGGACTAGGAAACAAACGCTAGCTCGCCTTACAAGAAACACACTCTGCTTTAGAGAAAAGAGCACTCTTCTACTTTACTGTTTCCTATAGTGTCCAAACAGTGAGCTTGCTCAGAACAAAAGAACTGTGCTTCCTACACAAACGGACCATATCTATTTCAACTCTCCTTAGGAAACTGACAAGAACAGTAGATCCTCTTCAGTCCAATACACTGTACTTGCTGGGAACAGACGCCAGTGCTATTTGTCCTGTGTATGGCAATGGCAGCGCAATAGTGACTCTTCTTACCATAAAACAACTCTTGCTCGTAGGACCAGAAACTGCATGTGATTCAACTCCATTTAGGACTGGGAAACAAACGCTAGCTCGCCTTACAAGAAACACACTCTGCTTTAGAAAAAAGAGCACTCTTCTACTCTACTGTGTTTCCTATAGGGCCAGAACAGTAAGCTTGCTCAGAACAAAAGAACTGTGCTTCATACACACGGGCCATATCTAGTTCAACTCTGCTTAGGAAACTGACAAGAACAGTAGATCCTATTCAGTCCAATACACTGTACTTGCTGGGAACAGACGCGAGTGCTATTTGCACTGTGTATGGCATTTGGAGTGTAATAGTGACTCTTCTTACCAGAAAACAACTCTTGCTTGTAGTACCAAAAACTGCCTGTGACTCAACTCCATTTAGGACTGGGAAACAAACGCGAGCTCGCCTTACAAGAAACACACTCTGCTTTAGAGAAATGAGCACTCTTCTACTCTACTGTGTTTCCTATAGGGCCAGAACAGTGAGCTTGCTCAGAACATAATAACTGTGCTTCCTAGACACACGGGCCATATCTAGTTCAACTCTGCTTAGGAAACTGAGAAGAACAGTAGCTCCTCTTCACTCCAATACACTGTAATTGCTGGGAACAGCCGCGAGTGCTATTTGCACTGTGTATGGCAATGGGAGCACAATGTGACTTTCCTTACCAGAAAACAACTCTTGTTCGTAGGACCAGAAACTGCACGTGATTCAACTCCATTTAGGACTAGGAAACAAACGCTAGCTGGCCTTACAAGAAACACACTCTGCTTTAGATAAAAGAGCACTCATCTACTCTACTGTGTTTCCTATAGGGCCAGAACAGTGAGCTTGCTCAGAACATAAGAACTGTGCTTCCTACACACACGGGCCATATTTAGTTCAACTCTGCTTAGGAAACTGACAAGAACAGTAGCTCCTCTTCAGTCCGATACACTGTAATTCCTGGGAACAGACGCGAGTGCTATTTGTACTGTGTATGGCAATGGGAGCGC
Organism: Peromyscus eremicus; assembly: GCF_949786415.1. Classification (NCBI taxonomy): domain Eukaryota; kingdom Metazoa; phylum Chordata; class Mammalia; order Rodentia; family Cricetidae; genus Peromyscus; species Peromyscus eremicus. The sequence continues at coordinate 39,537 of NW_026737254.1, read as the reverse complement.
AATAGTGACTTTCCTTACCAGAAAACAACTCTTGCTGGTATTACCAAAAACTGCCTGTGACTCAACTCCATTTAGGACTGGGAAACAAACGCGAGTTCGCCTTACAAGAAACACACTCTACTTTTGAGAAAAGAGCACTCTTCTACTCTACTGTGTTTCCTATAGGGCCAGAACATTGAGCTTGCTCAGAACATAATAACTGTGCTTCCTAGACACACGGGACATATCTAGTTCAACTCTGCTTAGGAAACTGAGAAGAACAGTAGCTCCTCTTCACTCCAATACACTGTACTTGCTGGGAACAGACACGAGTTCTATTTGCACTGTTTATGGCAATGGGAGCACAATAGTGACTTTCCTTACCAGAAAACAACTCTTGCTCTTAGGACCAGAAACTGCATGGGATTCAACTCCATTTAGGACTGGGAAACAAAAGCTAGCTCGCCTTAGAAGAAACACACTCTGCTTTAGAGAAAAGAGCACTCTTCTACTCTACTGTTTTTCCTATGGGGTCCAAACAGTGAGCTTGCTCAGAACAAAAGAACTGTGCTTCCTAAACACACGGACCATATGTAGTTCAACTCTGCTAAGAAACTGACAAGAACAGTAGCTCCTTTTCAGTCCAATACACTGTACTTGCTGGGAACAGACGCGAGTGCTATTTGCACTGTGTATGGCAATGAGAACGCAATAGTGACTTTCCTTACCAGAAAACAACTCTTGTTCGTAGGACCACAAACTGCATGTGATTCAACGCCATTTAGGACTGGGAAACAAATGCTAGCTCGCCTTACAAAAACACACTCTGCTTTTGCGAAAAGAGCACTCTTCTACTCTACTGTGTTTCCTATAAGGCCAGAACAGTGAGCTTGCTCAGATCAAATGAACTGTGCTTCCTAGACAAACGGGCCACATCTAGTTCAACTCTGCTTAGGAAACTGAGAAGAACAGTAGCTCATCTTCAGTCCAATACACTATAATTGCTGGGAACAGAAGGGAGTGCTATTTGCACTGTGTAAGGCAATGGGAGCGCGACAGTGACTTTCCTTACCAGAAAACAACTCTTGCTCATAGGACCAGAAACTGCATGTGATTCAACTCCATTTAGGACTGGGAAACAAACGCTAGCTCGCCTTACAAGAAACACACTCTGCTTTTGAGAAAAGAGCACTCTTCTATTCTACTGTGTTTCCTATGGGGTCTGAACAGTGAGCTTGCTCAGAACAAAAGAACTGTGCTTCCTACACACATGGACCATATCTAGTTCAACTCTGCTTAGGAAACTGACAAGAACAGTAGCTCCTCGTCAGTCCAATACACTGTAATTCCTGGGAAAAGACGCGAGTGCTATTTGCACTGTGTATGGCAATAAGAGCGCTATAGTGACTTTCCTTACCAGAAAACATCTCTTGCTCTTAGGACCTGAAACTGCATGTGATTCAACTCCATTTAGGACTGGGAAACAAACGCTAGCTTGCCTTATAAAAAAAACAAACTCTGCTTTGGAGAAAAGAGCACTCTTCTCCTCTACTGTGTTTCCTATGGGGTCCGAACAGTGAGCTTGCTCAGAACAAAAGAACTGTGCTTCCTACACACACGGCCATATCTACTACAATTTTGCTTAGGAACCTGACAAGAACAGTAGCTCCTCTTCAGTCCAATACACTGTACTTGCTGCGATCAGACGCCAGTGCTTTTTGTCCTGTGTATGGCAATGTCAGCGCAATAGTGACTCTTCTTACCAGAAAACAACTCTTGCTTGTAGTTTCAGAAACTGCATGGGTTTCAACTCCATTTAGGACTACGAAACAAACGCTAGCTCGCCTTACAAGAAACACACTCTGCTTTAGATAAAAGAGCACTCATCTACTCTACTGTGTTTCCTATAGGGCCAGAACAGTGAGCTTGCTCAGAACATAAGAACTGTGCTTCCTACACACACGGGCCATATCAAGTTCAACTCTGCTTAGGAAACTGACAAGATCAGTAGCTCCTCTTCAGTCTGATACACTGTAATTCCTGGGAACAGACGCGAGTGCTATTTGTATTGTGTATGGCAATGGGAGCACAATAGTGACTTTCCTTACCAGAAAACAACTCTTGCTCGTAGGACCAGAAACTGCATGTGATTCAACTCCATTTAGGACTGGGAAACAAATGCTAGCTCGCCTTACAAGAAACACACTCTGCTTTTGAGAAAAGAGCACTCTTCTACTCTACTGTGTTTCTTATGGGGTCCGAAGAGTGAGCTTGCTCAGAACAAAAGAACTGTGCTTCCTACACACACGGCCATATCTACTTCAATTTTGCTTAGGAACCTGACAAGAACAGTAGATCCTATTCAGTCCAATACACTGTACTTGCTGGGAACAGACGCATGTGCTATTTGTACTGTTTATGGCAATGTGAGAACAATGTGACTTTCCTTACCAGAAAACTACTCTTCCTCTTAGGACCAGAAACTGCATGGGATTCAACTCCATTTATGACTGGGAAACAAAAGCTAGCTCGCCTTACAAGAAACACACTCTGCTTTAGAGAAAAGAGCACTCTTCTACTCTACTGTGTTTCCTATGGGGTCCAAACAGTGAGCTTTCTCAGAACAAAAGAACTGTGCTTCCTACACACACGGCCATATCTAGTTCAATTCTGCTTAGGAACCTGACAAGAACAGTAGATCCTCTTCAGTCCAATACACAGTACTTGCTGCAATCAGACGCCAGTGCTATTTGCACTGTGTATGGCAATGAGAACGCAATAGTGACTTTCCTTACCAGAAAACAACTCTTGCTCGTAGGAATAGAAACTGCATGTGATTCAACGCCATTTAGGAATGGGAAACAAATGCTAGCTCGCCTTACAAAAACACACTCTGCTTTTGCGAAAAGAGCACTCTTCTACTCTACTGTGTTTCCTATAGGGCAAGAACAGTGAGCTTGCTCAGATCAAATGAACTGTGCTTCCTACACACCCAGATAATATCTAGTTCAACTCTGCATAGGAAACTGAGAAGAACAGTAGCTCCTCTTCAGTCCAATACACTGTACTTGCTGGGAACAGACGCGAGTGCTATTTGCACTGTCTATGGCAAAGAGAACACAATAGTGACTTTCCTTACCAGAAACCAACTCTTGCTCGTAGGACCACAAACTGCATGTGATTCAACGCCATTTAGGACTGGGAAACAAATGCTAGTTCGCCTTACAAGAAAAACACTCTGCTTTAGAGAAAAGAGCACTCTTCTACTCCACTGTGTTTTCTAGGGGTCCAAACAGTGAGCTTGCTCAGAACAAAAGAACTGTGCTTCCTACACACACGGACCATATCTAGTTCAACTCTGCTTAGGAAACTGACAAGAACAGTAGCTCCTCTTCAGTCTGATACTCTGTAATTGCTGCGAACAGACGCCAGTGCTATTTGCCCTGTGTATGGCAATGGGAGCGCAATAGTGACTTTCTTTACCAGAAAACAACTCTTGTTTGTAGGACAAGAAACTGCATGTGATTCAACTCCATTTAGGACTAGGAAACAAACGCTAGCTCGCCTTACAAAAACCACTCTGCTTTTGAGAAAAGAGCACTCTTCTACTCTACTGTGTTTCCTATAGGGCCAGAACAGTGAGCTTGCTCAGAACAAATGAACTGTGCTTCCTAGACACACGGGCCATATCTAGTTCAACTCTGCTTATGAACCTGACAAGAACAGTAGCTCCCCTTCAGTCCAATACACTGTACTTGCTGCGAACAGACGGGAGTGCTATTTGCACTGTATATGGCAATGGGAGCGCAATAGTGACTTTCCTTACCAGAAAACAACTCTTGCTCGTAGGACCAGAAACTGCATGTATTCAACTCCATTTAGGACTGAGAAACAAACGCTAGCTTGCCTTACAAAAAACACACTCTGCTTTTGAGAAAAGAGCACTCTTCTACTCTACTGTGTTTCCTATGGCGTCCGAACAGTGAGCTTGCTCAGAACAAAAGAACTGTGCTTCCTACACACACGGCCATGTCTAGTACAATTCTGCTTAGGAACCTGACAAGAACAGTAGATCCTCTTCAGTCCAATACACTGTACTTGCTGCGAACAGACGCCAGTGCTATTTGTCCTGTGTATGGCAATGGCAGCGCAATAGTGACTCTTCTTACCAGAACACAACTCTTGCTCGTAGTACCAGAAACTGCATGGGTTTCAACTCCAATTAGGACTGCGAAACAAACTCTAGCTCGCCTTACAAGAAACACACTCTTCTTTAGAGAAAAGAGCACTCTTCTACTCTACTGTGTTATCTATAGGGCCAGAGGAGTGAGCTTGCTCAGAACATAATAACTGTGCTTCCTACACACCGGCCATATCTAGTTCAACTCTGCTTAGGAACCTGACAAAAACAGTAGATCCTCTTCAGTCCAATACACTGTACTTGCTGGGAACAGACGCGAGTGCTATTTGCACTGTGTATGGCAATGAGAGCGCAATAGTGACTTTCCTTACCAGAAAACAACTCTTGCTCATAGGACTACAAACTGCATGTGATTCAACGCCATTTAGGACTGGGAAACAAATGCTAGCTCGCCTTACAAGAAATACACTCTGCTTTTGAGAAAAGAGCACTCTTCTACTCTACGGTGTTTCCTATGTGGTACGAACAGTGACCTTGCTCAGAACAAAAGAACTGTCCTTCCTACACACACGGCCACATCTAGTTCAGTTCTGCTAGGAACCTGACAAGAACAGTAGATCCTCTTCAGTCCAATACACTGTACTTGCTTGGAACAGACAACAGTGATATTTGCCCTGTGTATGGCAATTGGAGCGCAATAGTGACTTTCCTTACCAGAAAACAACTCTTGTTCGTAGGACCAGAAACTGCATGTGATTCAACTCCATTTAGGACTGGGAAACACACGCTAGCTCACCTTACAAGAAACACACTCTGCTTTTGAGAAAAGAGCACTCTTCTATTCTACTGTGTTTCCTATAGGGTCCGAACAGTAAGCTTGCTCAGAACAAAAGAACTGTGCTTCCTACACACACGGATAATATCTAGTTCAACTCTGCTTAGGAAACTGAGAAGAACAGTAGCTCCTCTTCAGTCCAATACACTGTACTTGCTGGGAACAGACGCGAGTGCTATTTGCACTGTGTATGGCAATGGGAGCACAATGTGACTTTCCTTAGCAGAAAACAACTCTTGTTCGTAGGACCAGAAACTGCATGTGATTCAACTCCATTTAGGACTGGGAAACAAACGATAGCTCGCCTTACAAGAAACACACTCTGCTTTAGAAAAAAGAGCACTCATCTTCTCTACTGTGTTTCCTATAGGGCCAGAACAGTGAGCTTGCTCAGAACATAAGAACTGTGCATCCTACACACACGGGCCATATCTAGTTCAACTCTTCTTAGGAAACTGACAAGAACAGTAGCTCCTCTTCAGTCTGATACACTGTACTTGCTGGGAAAATACGCGAGTGCTATGTGCACTGTGTATGGCAATGGGAGCGCAATAGTGACTTTCCTTACCAGAAAACAACTCTTGCTCGTAGGAACAGAAACTGCATGTGATTCAACTCCATTTAGGACTGGGAAACAAACGCTAGCTCGACTTACAAGAAACACACTCTGCTTTTGAGAAAAGAGCACTCTTCTACTCTACTGTGTTTCCTATGGGGTCCGAACAGTGAGCTTGCTCAGAACAAAAGAACTGTGCTTCCTACACACATGGCCATATCTAGTTCAATTCTGCTTATGAACCTGACAAGAACAGTAGATCCTCTTCAGTTCAATACACTGTACTTGCTGGGAACAGACGCCAGTGCTATTTGTCGTGTGTATGGCAATGGCAGTGCAATAGTGACTCTTCTTACCATAAAACAACTCTTGCTCATAGGACCAGAAACTGCATGTGATTCAACTCCATTTAGGACTGGGAAACAAACGCTAGCTCGCCTTACAAGAAACACACTCTGCTTTAGAGAAAAGAGCACTCTTCTACTCTACAGTGTTTCCTATAGGGCCAGAACAGTGAGCTTATTCAGAACAAAAGAACTGTGCTTCCTACACCCGGGCCATATCTAGTTCAACTCTGCTTAGGAAACTGACAAGAACAGTAGCTCCTATTCAGTCCAATACACTGTACTTGCTGGGAACAGACGTGAGTGCTTTTTGCACTGTGTATGGCATTTGGAGCGCAATAGTGACTCTTCTTACCAGAAAACAACTCTTGCTCATAGGACCAAAAACTGCCTGTGACTCAGTTCTATTTAGGACTGGGAAACAAATGCGAGCTCGCCTTACAAGAAATACACTCTACTTTAGAGAAAAGAGCATTCTTCTACTTTACTGTGTTTCCTATAGGGCCAGAACGGTATGCTTGCTCAGAACATAATAACTGTGCTTCCTACACACACCGGCCATATCTAATTCAACTCTGCTTAGGAACCTGACAAGAACAGTAGATCCTCTTCAGTCCAATACACTGTACTTGCTGGGAACAGACGCGAGTGCTATTTGCACTGTGTATGGCAATGAGAGCGCAATAGTGACTTTCCTTACCAGAAAACAACTCTTGCTCATAGGACTACAAACTGCATGTGATACAACGACATTTAGGACTGGGAAACAAATGCTAGATCGCCTTACAAGAAACACACTCTGCTTTTGAGAAAAGAGCACTCTTCTGCTCTACGGTGTTTCCTATGTGGTCCGAACAGTGAGCTTGCTCAGAACAAAAGAACTGTGCTTCCTACATACACGGCCATATCTAGTTCAATTCTGCTTAGGAACCTGACAAGAGCAGTAGATCCTCTTCAGTCCAAAACACTGTACTTGCTGGGAACAGACGCCAGTGCTATTTGTCCTGTGTATGGCAATGGCAGCGCAATAGTGAGTATTCTTAACATAAAACAACTCTTGCTCGTAGGACCAGAAAGTGCATGTGACTCAACTCCATTTAGGACTGGGAAACAAACTCTAGCTCGCTTTACAAGAAACACACTCTGCTTTTGAGAAAAGAGCACTCTTCTACTCTACTGTGTTTCCTATAGGGCCAAAACAGTGAGCTTGCTCAGAAAAAAAGAACTGTGCTTCCTACACACACGGGCCATATCTAGTTCAACTCTGCTTAGGAAACTGAGAAGAACAGTAGCTCCTCTTCAGTCCAATACACTGTACTTGCTGGGAACAGACAGGAGGGCTATTTGCACTGTGTATGGCAATGAGAGCGCAATAGTGACTTTCCTTACCAGAAAACAACTCTTGCTCGTAGGACCAGAAACTGCATGTGATTCAACTCCATTTAGGAATGGAAAACAAACGCAAGCTCGCATTACAAGAAACACACTCTGCTTTTGAGAAAAAAGCACTCTTCTACTCTACTGTGTTCCCTAAGGGGTCCGAACAGTGAGCTTGCTCAGAACAAAAAAAATGTGCTTCCTACACACACGGCCATATCTAGTTCAAGTCTGCTTAGGAACCTGACAAGAACAGTAGATCTTCTTCAGTCCAATACACTGTACTTGATGCGAACAGACGCCAGTGCTACTTTTCCTGTGTATGGCAATGGCAGCGCAATAGTGAGTCTTCTTACCAGAAAACAACTCTTGCTCATAGTACCAAAAACTGCATGGGATTCAACACCATTTAGGACTGTGAAACAAACGCTAGCTCGCCTTACAAGAAACACACTCTGCTTTAGAGAAAAGAGCACTCTTCTACTCTACTGTGTTTCCTATGGGTTCCAAACAGTGAGCTTGCTCAGAACAAAAGAACTGTGCTGCCTACACACACGGATCATATCTAGTTCAACTCTGCTTAGGAAACTGACAAGAACAGTAGCACCTATTCAGTCCAATACACTGTACTTGCTGGGAACAGACGCGAGTGCTATTTGCACAGTGTATGGCAAAGGGAGCGCAATGTGACTTTCCTTACCAGAAAACAACTCTTGTTCGTAGGACCAGAAACTGCATGTGATTCAACTCCATTTAGGACTGGGAAACAAACGCTAGCTTGCCTTACAAAAAACACACTCTGCTTTTGAGAAAAGAGCACTTTTCTACTCTACTGTGTTTCCTATGGGGTCCGAACAGTGAGCTTGCTCAGAACAAAAGAACTGTGCTTCCTACACACACGGCCATATCTAGTTCAACTCTGCTTAGGAAACTGACAAGAACAGTAGCTCCTCTTCAGTCCGATACACTGTAATTCCTGGGAACAGACGCGAGTGCTATTTGTACTGTGTATGGCAATGGGAGCGCAATAGTGACTTTCCTTACCAGAAAACAACTCTTGCTCGTAGGACCAGAAACTGCATGTGATTCAACTCCATTTAGGACTGGGAAACAAACGCTAGCTCGCCTTACAAGAAACACACTCTGCTTTTGAGAAAAGAGCACTCTTCTACTCTACTGTGTTTCCTATGGGGTCCAAACTGTGAGCTTGCTCAGAACAAAAGAACTGTGCTTCCTACACACCCGGCCATATCTAGTTCAATTCTGCTTACGAACCTGACAAGAACAGTAGTTCCTATTCAGTCCAATACACTGTACTCGCTGGGAACAGACGCATGTGCTATTGGTCCTGTGTATGGCAATGGGAGCGCAATAGTGACTATTCTTACCATAAAACAACTCATGCTCGTAGGACCAGAAACTGCATGTGATTCCACTCCATTTAGGACTGGGAAACAAACGCTAGCTCGCCTTACAAGAAACACACTCTGCTTTAGAGAAAAGAGCACTCTTCTACTCTACTGTGTTTCCTATGGGGTCCAAACAGTGAGCTTGCTCAGAACAAAAGAACTGTGCTTCCTACACAAACGGACCATATGTAGTTCAACTCTGCTTAGGAAACTGACAAGAACAGTAGCTCCTATTCAGTCCAACACACTGTACTTGCTGGGAACAGACGCGAGTGCTATTTGCACTGTGTATGGCATTTGGAGCGTAATAGTGACTCTTCTTACCAGAAAACAACTCTTGCTCGTAGTACCAAAAACTGCCTGTGACTCAACTCCATTTAGGACTGGGAAACAAACGCGAGCTCGCCTTACAAGAAACACACTCTGCTTTAGAGAAGTGAGCACTCTTCTACTCTACTGTGTTTCCTATAGGGCCAGAACAGTGAGCTTGCTCAGAACATAATAACTGTGCTTCCTAGACACACGGGCCATATCCAGTTCAACTCTGCTTAGGAAACTGAGAAGAACAGTAGCTCCTCTTCACTCCAATACACTGTACTTGCTGGGAACAGCCGCGAGTGCTATTTGCACTGTGTATGGCATTGGGAGCACAATGTGACTTTCCTTACCATAAAAAAACTCTTGTTCGTAGGACCAGAAACTGCACGTGATTCAACTCCATTTAGGACTAGGAAACAAACACTAGCTCGCCTTACGAGAAACACACTCTGCTTTAGATAATAGAGCACTCATCTACTCTACTGTGTTTCCTATAGGGCCAGAACAGTGAGCTTGCTCAGAACATAATAACTGTGCTTCCTAGACACATGGGCCATATCTAGTTCAACTCTGCTTAGGAAACTGAGAAGAACAGTAGCTCCTCTTCACTTCGATACACTGTACTTGCTGGGAACAGACGCGGGTGCTATTTGCACTGTGTATGGCTATGGGAGCACAATGTGACTTTCCTTACCAGAAAACAACTCTTTTTCGTAGGACCAGAAACTCCATGTGATTCAACTCCATTTAGGACTAGGAAACAAACGCTAGCTCGCCTTACAAGAAACACACTCTGCTTTAGATAAAAGAGCACTCATCTACTCTACTGTGTTTCCTATAGGGCCAGAACAGTGAGCTTGCTCAGAACATAAGAACTGTGCTTCCTACACACACGGGCCATATCTAGTTCAACTCTGCTTAGGAAACTGACAAGAACAGTAGCTCCACTTCAGTCCGATACACTGTAATTCCTGGGAACAGACGCGAGTGCTATTTGTACTGTGTATGGCAATGGGAGCGCAATAGTGACTTTCCTTACCAGAAAACAACTCTTGCTGGTATTACCAAAAACTGCCTGTGACTCAACTCCATTTAGGACTGGGAAACAAACGTGAGCTCGCCTTATAAGAAACACACTCTGCTTTAGAGAAAAGAGCACTCTTCTACTCTACTGTGTTTCCTATAGGGCCAGAACATTGAGCTTGCTCAGAACATAATAACTGTGCTTCCTAGACACACGGGACATATCTAGTTCAACTATGCTTAGGAAACTGAGAAGAACAGTAGCTCCTCTTCACTCCAATACACTGTACTTGCTGGGAACAGACGCGAGTTCTATTTGCACTGTGTATGGCAATGGGAGCACAATAGTGACTTTCCTTACCAGAAAACAACTCTTGCTCTTAGGACCAGAAACTGCATGGGATTCAACTCCATTTAGGACTGGGAAACAAAAGCTAGCTCACCTTAGAAGTAACACACTCTGGTTTAGAGAAAAGAGCTCTCTTCTACTCTACTGTTTTTCCTATGGGGTCCAAACAGTGAGCTTGCTCAGAACAAAAGAACTGTGCTTCCTAAACACACGGACCATATGTAGTTCAACTCTGCTTAGGAAACTGACAAGAACAGTAGCTCCTTTTCAGTCCAATACACTGTACTTGCTGGGAACAGACGCGAGTGCTATTTGCACTGTGTATGGCAATGAGAACGCAATAGTGACTTTCCTTACCAGAAAACAATTCTTGCTCGTAGGACCACAAACTGCATGTGATTCAACACCATTTAGGACTGGGAAATAAATGCTAGCTCGCCTTACAAAAACACACTCTGCTTTTGCGAAAAGAGCACTCTTCTACTCTACTGTGTTTCCTATAGGGCCAGAACAGTGAGCTTGCTCAGATCAAATGAACTGTGCTTCCTAGACACACGGGCCATATCTAGTTCAACTCTGCTTAGGAAACTGAGAAGAACAGTAGCTCCTCTTCAGTCCAATACACTGTACTTGCTGGGAACAGACGGGAGGGCTATTTGCACTGTGTATGGCAATGGGAGCACAACAGTGACTTTCCTTACCAGAAAACAACTCTTGCTCGTAGGACCAGAAACTGCGTGTGATTCAACTCCATTTAGGACTGGGAAACAAACGCTAGCTCACCTTACAAGAAACACACTCTGCTTTTGAGAAAAGAGCACTCTTCTATTCCACTGTGTTTCCTATGGGGTCCGAACAGTGAGCTTGCTCAGAACAAAAGAACTGTGCTTCCTACACACATGGACCATATCTAGTTCAACTCTGCTTAGGAAACTGACAAGAACAGTAGCTCCTCATCAGTCCGATACACTGTAATTCCTGGGAACAGACGCGAGTGCTATTTGCACTGTGTATGGCAATAAGAGCGCAATAGTGACTTTCCTTACCAGAAAACATCTCTTGCTCGTAGGACCTGAAACTGCATGTGATTCAACTCCATTTAGGACTGGGAAACAAACGCTAGCTTGCCTTCCAAAAAACACACTCTGCTTTTGAGAAAAGAGCACTCTTCTCCTCTACTGTGTTTCCTATGGGGTCCGAACAGTGAACTTGCTCAGAACAAAAGAACTGTGCTTCCTACACACACGGCCATATCTAGTTCAATTCTGCTTAGGAAACTGACAAGAACAGTAGATCCTCTTCAGTCCAATACACTGTACTTGCTGCGATCAGACGCCAGTGCTATTTGTCCTGTGTATGGCAATGTCAGCGCAATAGTGACTCTTCTTACCAGAAAACAACTCTTGCTTGTAGTTCCAGAAACTGCATGGGTTTCAACTCCATTTAGGACTATGAAACAAACGCTAGCTCGCCTTACAAGAAACACACTCTGCTTTAGATAAAAGAGCACTCATCTACTCTACTGTGTTTCCTATAGGGCCAGAACTGTGAGCTTGCTCAGAACATAAGAACTGTGCTTCCTAAACACACGGGCCATATCTACTTCAACTCTGCTTAGGAAACTGACAAGAACAGTAGCTCCTCTTCAGTCCGATACACTGTAATTCCTGGGAAAAGACGCGAGTGCTATTTGTACTGTGTATGGCAATGGGAGCGCAATAGTGACTTTCCTTACCAGAAAACAACTCTTGCTCGTAGGACCAGAAACTGCATGTGATTTAACTCCATTTAGGACTGGGAAACAAACGCTAGCTCGCCTTACAAGAAACACACTCTGCTTTTGAGAAAAGAGCACTCTTCTACTCTACTGTGTTTCCTATGGGGTCCAAACAGTGAGTTTGCTCAGAACATAATAACTGTGCTTCCTAGACATATGGGCCATATCTAGTTCAACTCTGCTTAGGAAACTGAGGAGAACAGTAGCTCCTCTTCACTTCAATACACTGTACTTGCTGGGAACAGACGCGAGTGCTATTTGCACTGTGTATGGCAATGTGAGCACAAGGTGATTTTCCTTACCAGAAAACAACTCTTGTTCCTAGGACCAGAAACTGCATGTGATTCAACTCCATTTAGGACTAGGAAACAAACGCTAGCTTGCCTTACAAGAAACACACTCTGCTTTAGATAAAAGAGCACTCATCTACTCTACTGTGTTTCCTATAGGGCCAGAACAGTGAGCTTGCTCAGAACATAAGAACTGTGCTTCCTACACACACAGGCCATATCTAGTTCAACTCTGCTTAGGAAACAGACAAGAACAGTAGCTCCTCTTTAGTCCGATACACTGTAATTCCTGGGAACAGACGCGAGTGCTATTTGTACTGTGTATGGCATTTGGAGCGCAATAGTGACTCTTCTTACCAGAAAACAACTCTTGCTCGTAGGACCAAATACTGCCTGTGACTCAATTCTATTTAGGACTGGGAAACAAATGCGAGCTCGCCTTACAAGAAATACACTCTACTTTAGAGAAAAGAGCACTCTTCAACTCTACTGTGTTTCCGATAGGGCCAGAACAGTGAGCTTGCTCAGAATATAATAACTGTGCTTCCTACACACACAGGCCATATCTATTTCAACTCTGCTTAGGAACCTGACAAGAACAGTAGATCCTCTTCAGTCCAATACACTGTACTTGCTGGGAAGAGACGCGAGTGCTATTTGCACTGTGTATGGCAATGAGAGCGCAATAGTGACTTTCCTTACCAGAAAACAACTCTTGCTCATAGGACTACAAACTGCATATGATTCAACTCCATTTAGGACTGGGAAACAAATGCTAGCTCGCCTTACAAGAAACACACTCTGCTTTTGAGAAAAGAGCACTCATCTACTCTATGGTGTTTCCTATGGGGTCCAAACAGTGAGCTTGCTCAGAACAAAAGAACTGTGCTTCCTACACACATGGACCATATCTAGTTCAACTCTGCTTAGGAATCTGACAAGAACAGTAGCTCCTCTTCAGTCCAATACACTGTACTTGCTGGGCACAGACGCGAGTTCTATTTGCACTGTGTATGGCAATTGGAGCACAATAGTGACTCTTCTTACCAGAAAACAACTCTTGCTCGTAGGACCACAAACAGCATGTGACTCAACTCCATTTAGGACTGGGAAACAAGTGCGAGCTCGCCTTACAAGAAACACACTCTGCTTTAGAGAAAAGAGCACTCTTCTACTCTACTGTGTTTCCAATAGGGCCAGAACAGTGAGCTTGCTCAGAACAAAAGAACTGTGCTTCCTACACACAGGCCATTCTATTTCAACTCTGCTTAGGAAACTGACAAGAACAGTAGCTCCTATTCAGTCCAATACACTGTACTTGCTGGGAACAAACGGGAGTGCTATTTGCACTGTGTATGGCATTTGGAGCGCAATAGTGACTCTTCTTACCAGAAAACAACTCTTGCTCGTAGGACCAAAAACTGCCTGTGATTCAACTCCATTTAGGACTGGGAAACAAACGCGAGCTCACCTTACAAGAAATACACTCTGCTTTAGAGAAAAGAGCACTCTTCTAATCTACTGTGTTTCCTATAGGGCCAGAACAGTGAGCTTGCTCAGAACATAAGAACTGTGCTTCCTACAAACACGGGCCATATCTAGTTCAACTCTGCTTAGGAACCTGACAAGAACAATAGATCCTCTTCAGTCCAATACACTGTACTTGCTGGGAACAGACGCGAGTGCTATTTGCACTGTGTATGGCAATGAGAGCACAATAGTGACTTTCCTTACCAGAACACAACTCTTGCTCATAGGACCACAAACTGCATGTTATTCAACGCCATTTAGGACTGGGAAACAAATGCTAGCTCGCCTTAAAAGAAACACACTCTGCTTTTGAGAAAAGAGCACTCTTCTACTCTACTGTGTTTCCTATGGTGTCCGAACAGTGAGCTTGCTCAGAACAAAAGAACTGTGCTTCCTACACACACGGGTCATATCTAGTTCAACTCTGGTTAGAAAACTGACAAGAACACTATTTCCTCTTCTGTCCAATACACTGTACTTGCTGGGAACAGACGCGAGTGCTATTTGCACTGTGTATGGCAATGTGAGCGCAATAGTGACTAATCTTACCAGAAAACAACTCTTGCTCGTAGGACCAGAAACTGCATGGGATTCAACTTCGTTTCTGACTGGGAAACAAACACTAGCTAGCCTTACAAGAAACAAACTCTGCTTTTGAGAAAAGAGCACTTTTCTACTCTACTGTTTTTCCTATAAGGCCAGAAGAGTGAGCTTGCTTAGAACAAAAGAACTGTGCTTCCTACACACACGGGACATATCTAGTTCAACTCTGCTTAGGAAACTGACAAGAACAATAGATCCTCCTCAGTCCATTACACTGTACATGCTGGGAACAAACACCCGTGCTATTTGCCCTGTGTATGACAATGGGAGCGTAATTGTGACTCTTCTTACCAGAAAACAACTCTTGCTCGTAGGACCAGAAACTGCATGGGATTCAACTCCATTTATGACTGGGAAACGAATGCTAGCTCGCCTTACAAGAAACACACTCTGCTTTTGAGAAAAGAGCACTCTTCTACTCTACTTTGTTTCCTATGGTGTCCGAACAGTGAGCTTGCTCAGAAAAAAAGAACTGTGCTTCATACACACACGGGCCATATCTAGTTCAACTCTGCTTAGGAAACTGACAAGAACAGTATCTCCTCTTCAGTCCAATACACTGTACTTGCTGGGAACAGACGTGAGTGCTATTTGCACTGTGTATGGCAATGAGAGCGCAATAGTGACTTTCCTTACCTGAAAACAACTCTTGCTCATAGGACTACAAACTGCATGTGATACAACGCCATTTAGGACTGGGAAACAAATGCTAGCTCGCCTTACAAGAAACACACTCTGCTTTTGAGAAAAGAGCACTCTTCTACTCTACGGTGTTTCCTATGTGGTCCGAACAGTGAGCTTGCTCAGAACAAAAGAACTGTGCGTCCTACATACACGGCCATATCTAGTTCAATTCCGCTTAGGAACCTGACAAGAACAGTAGATCCTCTTCAGTCCAATATACTGTACTTGCTGTGAACAGACAACAGTGCTACTTGTCCTGTGTATGGCAATGGCAGCGCATTAGTGGCTTTCCTTACCAGAAAACAACTCTTGCTCGTAGGACCAGAAACTGCATGTGATTCAACTCCATTTAGGACTGGGAAACAAACGCTAGCTCGCGTTATAAGAAACACACTCTGCTTTTGAGAAAAGAACACTCTTCTACTCTACTGTGTTTCCTATGGTGTCCAAACAGTGAGCTTGCTCAGAAAATAAGAACTGTGCTTCCTACACACACGGGCCATATCTAGTTCAACTCTGCTTAGGAAACTGACAAGAACAGTATCTCCTCTTCAGTCCAATACACTGTACTTCCTGGGAGCAGACACGAGTGCTATTTGCACTGTGTATGGCAATGGGAGCACAATAGTGACTCTTCTTACCAGAAAACAACTTTTGCTCGTAGGACCAGAAACTGCATGGGATTCAACTTCGTTTCTGACTGGGAAACAAACACTAGCTAGCCTTACAAGAAACACACTCTGCTTTTGAGAAAAGAGCACTCTTCTACTCTACTGTGTTTCCTATAGGGCCAGAACATTGAGCTTGCTCAGAACATAATAACTGTGCTTCCTAAACACACGGACCATATCTAGTTCAACTCTTCTTAGGAAACTGACAAGAACAGTAGCTCCTCTTCAGTCCAATACACTGTACGTGCTGGGAACAGACGCAAGTGCTATTTGTACTGTGTATGGCAAAGGGAGCACAATAGTGACTTTCCTTACCAGAAAACAACTCTTGCTCGTAGTACCAGAAACTGCATGTGATTCAAATCCATTTAGGACTGGGAAACAAACTCTAGCTCACCCTACAATAAACACACTCTGCTTTTGAGAAAAGAGCACTCTTCTACTCTACGGTGTTTCCTATGTGGTCCGAACAGTGAGCTTGCTCAGAACAAAAGAACTGTGCGTCCTACATACACGGCCATATCTAGTTCAATTCCGCTTAGGAACCTGACAAGAACAGTAGATCCTCTTCAGTCCAATATACTGTACTTGCTGTGAACAGACAACAGTGCTACTTGTCCTGTGTATGGCAATGGCAGCGCATTAGTGGCTTTCCTTACCAGAAAACAACTCTTGCTCGTAGGACCAGAAACTGCATGTGATTCAACTCCATTTAGGACTGGGAAACAAACGCTAGCTCGCGTTATAAGAAACACACTCTGCTTTTGAGAAAAGAACACTCTTCTACTCTACTGTGTTTCCTATGGTGTCCAAACAGTGAGCTTGCTCAGAAAATAAGAACTGTGCTTCCTACACACACGGGCCATATCTAGTTCAACTCTGCTTAGGAAACTGACAAGAACAGTATCTCCTCTTCAGTCCAATACACTGTACTTCCTGGGAGCAGACACGAGTGCTATTTGCACTGTGTATGGCAATGGGAGCACAATAGTGACTCTTCTTACCAGAAAACAACTTTTGCTCGTAGGACCAGAAACTGCATGGGATTCAACTTCGTTTCTGACTGGGAAACAAACACTAGCTAGCCTTACAAGAAACACACTCTGCTTTTGAGAAAAGAGCACTCTTCTACTCTACTGTGTTTCCTATAGGGCCAGAACATTGAGCTTGCTCAGAACATAATAACTGTGCTTCCTAAACACACGGACCATATCTAGTTCAACTCTTCTTAGGAAACTGACAAGAACAGTAGCTCCTCTTCAGTCCAATACACTGTACGTGCTGGGAACAGACGCAAGTGCTATTTGTACTGTGTATGGCAAAGGGAGCACAATAGTGACTTTCCTTACCAGAAAACAACTCTTGCTCGTAGTACCAGAAACTGCATGTGATTCAAATCCATTTAGGACTGGGAAACAAACTCTAGCTCACCCTACAATAAACACACTCTGCTTTTGAGAAAAGAGCACTCTTCTACTCTACTGTGTTTCCTATGTTGTCCGAACAGTGAGCTTGCTCAGAACAAAAGAACTGTGCTTCCTACACACACGGGTCATATCTAGTTCAACTCTGGTTAGAAAACTGACAAGAACACTATTTCCTCTTCTGTCCAATACACTGTACTTGCTGGGAACAGACGCGAGTGCTATTTGCACTGTGTATGGCAATGGGAGCGCAATAGTGACTAATCTTACCAGAAAACAACTCTTGCTCGTAGGACCAGAAACTGCATGGGATTCAACTTCGTTTCTGACGGGGAAACAAACACTAGCTAGCCTTACAAGAAACACACTCTGCTTTTGAGAAAAGAGCACTTTTCTACTCTACTGATTTTCCTATAAGGCCAGAAGAGTGAGCTTGCTTAGAACAAAAGAACTGTGCTTCCTACACACACGGGCCATATCTAGTTCAACTCTGCTTAGGAAACTGACAAGAACAAAAGATCCTCCTCAGTCCATTACACTGTAGATGCTGGGAACAGACACCCGTGCTATTTGCCCTGTGTATGACAATGGGAGCGTAATTGTGACTCTTCTTACCAGAAAACAACTCTTGCTCGTAGGACCAGAAACTGCATGGGATTCAACTCCATTTATGACTGGGAAACGAATGCTAGCTCGCCTTACAAGAAACACACTCTGCTTTTGAGAAAAGAGCACTCTTCTACTCTACTTTGTTTCCTATGGTGTCCGAACAGTGAGCTTGCTCAGAAAAAAAGAACTGTGCTTCATACACACACGGGCCATATCTAGTTCAACTCTGCTTAGGAAACTGACAAGAACAGTATCTTCTCTTCAGTCCAATACACTGTACTTGCTGGGAGCAGACACGAGTGCTATTTGCACTGTGTATGGCAATGGGAGCGCAATAGTGACTCTTCTTACCAGAAAACAACTCATGCTCGTAGGACCAGAAACTGCATGGGATTCAACTTCGTTTCTGACTGAAAAACAAACACAAGCTAGCCTTACAAGAAACACACTCTGCTTTTGAGAAAAGAGCACTCTTCTACTCTACTGTGTTTCCTATAATGCCAGAAGAGTGAGCTTGCTTAGAACAAAAGAACTGTGCTTCCTACACACACGGGCCATATCTAGTTCAACTCTGCTTAGGAAACTGACAAGAACAGTAGATCCTCCTCAGTCCAATACACTGTACATGCTGGGAACAGACACCCGTGCTATTTGCCCTGTGTATGACAATGGGAGCCTAATTGTGACTCTTCTTACCAGAAAACAACTCTTGCTCTTAGGACCAGAAACTGCATGGGATTCAACTCCATTTATGACTGGGAAAAGAATGCTAGCTCGCCTTACAAGAAACACACTCTGCTTTTGAGAAAAGAGCACTCTTCTACACTACTGTGTTTCCTATAGGGCCAGAACAGTGAGCTTGCTCAGAACAATAGAACTGTGCTTCCTACACACATGGACCATATCTAGTACAACTCTTCTTAGGAAACTGACAAGAACAGTAGCTCCTCTTCAGTCCAATACACTGTACGTGCTGGGAACAGACGCGAGTGCTATTTGCACTGTGTATGGCAAAGGGAGCACAATAGTGACTTTCCTTACCAGAAAACAACTCTTGCTCGTAGTACCAGAAACTGCATGTGATTCAAATCCATTTAGGACTGGGAAACAAACTCTAGCTCACGCTACAAGAAACACACTCTGCTTTTGAGAAAAGAGCACTCTTCTACTCTACTTTGTTTCCTATAGGGCCAGAACAGTGAGCTTGCTCAGAACAAAAGAACTGTGCTTCCTACACACACGGGCCATATCTAGTTCAACTCTGCTTAGAAAACTGACAAGAACAGTAGCTCCTCTTCAGTCCAATACACTGTACTTGCTGGGAACAGACGCGAGTGCTATTTGCAATGTGTATGGCAAGGGAACGCAATAGTGACTCTTCTTACGAGAAAACAACTCTTGGTTGCAGGACCAGAAACTGCATGGGATTCAACTCTTTTTCTGACTGGGAAACAAACACTAGCTCGCCTTACAAGAAACACACTCTGCTTTTGAGAAAAGAGCACTCTTCTACTCTACGGTGTTTCCTATGGGGTCCAAACAGTGAGCTTGCTCAGAACAAAAGAACTGTGCTTCCTACACACATGGACCATATCTAGTTCAACTCTGCTTAGGAAACTGACAAGAACAGTAGCTCCTGTTCAGTCCAATACACTGTACTTGCTGGGCACAGATGCGAGTGCTATTTGCACTGTGTATGGCAATTGGAGCACAATAGTGACTCTTCTTACAGAAAACAACTCTTGCTCGTAGGACCAAAAACTGCATGTGACTCAACTCTATTTAAGACTGGGAAACAAATGCGAGCTCGCCTTACAAGAAATACACTCTACTTTAGAGAAAAGAGCACTCTTCTACTCTACTGTGTTTCCTATAGTGCCAGAACCGTGAGCTTGCTCAGAACATAATAACTGTGCTTCCTACACACACCGGCCATATCTAGTTCAACTCTGCTTAGGAACCTGACAAGAACAGTAGATCCTCTTCAGTCCAATACACTGTACTTGCTGGGAACAGACGCGAGTGCTATTTGCACTGTGTATGGCAATGAGAGCGCAATAGTGACTTTCCTTACCAGAAAACAACTCTTGCTCATAGGACTACAAACTGCATGTGATACAAGGCCATTTAGGACTGGGAAACAAATGCTAGCTCGCCTTACAAGAAACACACTCTGCTTTTGAGAAAAGAGCACTCTTCTACTCTACGGTGTTTCCTATGTGGTCCGAACAGTGAGCTTGCTCAGAACAAAAGAACTGTGCTTCCTACATACACGGCCATATCTAGTTCAATTCTGCTTAGGAACCTGAAAAAAACAGTAGATCCTCTTCAGTCCAATACACTGTACTTGCTGGGAACAGACAACAGTGCTATTTGTCCTGTGTATGGCAATGGCAGCGCAATAGTGGCTTTCCTTACCAGAAAACAACTCTTGCTCGTAGGAACAGAAACTGCATGTGATTCAACTCCATTTAGGACTGGGAAACATACGCTTGCTCGCGTTATAAGAAACACACTCTGCTTTTGAGAAAAGAACACTCTTCTACTCTACTGTGTTTCCTATGGGGTCTGAACAGTGAGCTTGCTCAGAACAAAAGAACTGTGCTTCCTACACACACGGCCATGTCTACTACAATTCTGCTTAGGAACCTGACAAGAACAGTAGATCCTCTTCAGTCCAATACACTGTACTTGCTGGGAACAGACGCCAGTGCTATTTGTCCTGTGTATGGCAATGGCAGCGCAATAGTGACTCTTTTTACCATATAACAACTCTTGCTCCTAGGACCAGAAACTGCATGTGATTCAACTCCATTTAGGACTGGGAAACAAATGCTAGCTCGCCTTCCAAGAAACACACTCTGCTTTAGAGAAAAGAGCACTCCTCTACTCTACTGTGTTTCCTATGGGGTCCGAACAGTGAGCTTGCTCAGAAAAAAAGAACTGTGCTTCCTACACACACGGGCCATATCTATTTCAACTCTGGTTAGAAAACTGACAAGAACACTATCTCCTCTTCTGTCCAATACACTGTACTTGCTGGGAACAGACGCGAGTGCTATTTGCACTGTGTATGGCAATGGGAGCGCAATAGTGACTCTTCTTACCAGAAAACAACTCTTGCTCGTAGGACCAGAAACTGCATGGGATTCAACTCCGTTTCTGACTGGGAAACAAACACTAGCTAGCCTTACAAGAAACACACTCTGCTTTTGAGAAAAGAGCACTCTTCTACTCTACTGTGTTTCCTATGGTGTCCGAAAAGTGAGCTTGCTCAGAAAAAAAGAACTGTGCTTCCTACACACACGGGCCATATCTAGTTCAACTCTGCTTAGGACTCTGACAAGAACAGTATCTCCTCTTCAGTCCAATACACTGTACTTGCTGGGAGCAGACACGAGTGCTATTTGCACTGTGTATGGCAATGTGAGCGCAAGAGTGACTCTTCTTACCAGAAAACAACTTTTGCTCGTAGGACCAGAAACTGCATGGGATTCAACTTCGTTTCTGACTGGGAAACAAACACTAGCTAGCCTTACAAGAAACACACTCTGCTTTTGAGAAAAGAGCACTCTTCTACTCTACTGTGTTTCCTATAGGGCCAGAACAGTGAGCTTGCTCAGAACAATAGAACTGTGCTTCCTACACACACGGACCATATCTAGTACAACTCTTCTTAGGAAACTGACAGGAACAGTAGCTCCTCTTCAGTCCAATACACTGTACGTGCTGGGAACAGACGCGAGTGCTATTTGCCCTGTGTATGGCAATTGGAGCACAATAGTGACTTTCCTTACCAGAAAACAACTCTTGTTCGTAGGACCAGAAACTGCATGTGATTCAACTCCATTTAGGACTAGGAAACAAATGCTAGCTCGCCTTACAAGAAACACACTCTGCTTTTGAGAAAAGAGCACTCTTCTACTCTACTGTGTTTCCTATGGAGTCTGAACAGTGAGCTTGCTCAGAACAAAAGAAATGTCCTTCCTACACACACGGCCATATCTAGTTCAATTCTGCTTAGGAACCTGAAAAGAGCAGTAGATCCTCTTCAGTCCAATACACTGTACTTGCTGGGAACAGACGCCAGTGCTATTTGTCCTGTGTATGGCAATGGGAGCGCAGTAGTGACTCTTCTTACAAGAAAACAAGTCTTGCTCGTAGGACCAGAAACTGCGTGTGATTCAACTCTGTTTCTGACTGGGAAACAAACACTAGCTAGCCTTACAAGAAACACACTCTGCTTTTGAGAAAAGAGCACTCGCCTACTCTACTGTGTTTCCTATGTGGTCCGAACAGCGAGCTTGCTCAGAACAAAAGAACTGTGCTTCCTACACACACGGGCCATATCTAGTTCAACTCTGCTTAGGAAACTGACAAGAACAGTAGCTCCTCTTCAGTCCAATACACTGTACATGCTGGGAACAGACGCCATTGCTATTTGCCCTGTGTATGAAAATGGGAGCGTAAGAGTGTCTCTTCTTAAAAGAAAACAACTCTTGCTCATAGGACCAGAAACTGCATGGGATTCAACTCCATTTATGACTTTGAAACGAACGCTAGCTCGCCTTAAAAGAAACACACTCTGCTTTTGAGAAAAGAGCACTCTTCTACTCTACTGTGTTTCCTATGGGGTCCGAACAGTGAGCTTGCTTAGAAAAAAAGAA
The DNA here is from genome assembly GCF_949786415.1 of Peromyscus eremicus. Classification (NCBI taxonomy): domain Eukaryota; kingdom Metazoa; phylum Chordata; class Mammalia; order Rodentia; family Cricetidae; genus Peromyscus; species Peromyscus eremicus. The sequence goes on along the minus strand of NW_026737254.1, from coordinate 16,951 downwards.
CTGTGCTTACTACACACACGTGTCATATCTAGTTCAACTCTGCTTAGGAAACTGACAAGAACAGTAGCTCCTCTTCTTTCCAATACACTGTACTTGCTAGGAGCAGACGCGAGTGCTATTTGCACTGTGTGTGGCTAAAGGAGCACAATAGTTACTTTCCTTACCAGAAAACAACTCTTACTCGTAGGACCAAAAACTGCATGTGATTCAACTCCATTTTGGACTGGGAAACAAACGCTAGCTCGCCTTAAAATAAATACACTCTGCTTTTGAGAAAAGAGTACTCTTCTACTCTACTGTTTTTCCTATGGGGTCTGAACAGTGAGCTTGCTCAGAACAAAAGAACTGTGCTTCCTACACACACGGGCCATATCTAGTTCAACTCTGCATAGGAAACTGACAAGAACAGTAGCTCCTCTTCAGTCCAATACACTCTACTTGCTGGGAGCAGAAGCGAGTGCTATTTGCACTGTATATGACATTGGGAGGTCAATAGTGACTCTTCTTACCAGAAAACAACTCTTGCTCGTAGGACCAGAAACTGCATGGGATTCAACTCCGTTTCTGACTGGGAAACAAACACTAGCTAGCCTTACAAGAAACACACTCTGCTTTTGAGAAAAGAGCACTCTTCTACTCTACTGTGTTTCCCATGGTGTCCGAACAGTGAGCTTGCTCAGAAAAAAAGAACTGTGCTTCCTACACACACGGGCCATATCTAGTTCAACTCTGCTTAGGAAACTGAGAAGAACAGTATCTCCTCTTCAGTCCAATACACTGTACTTGCTGGGAGCAGACACGAGTGCTATTTGCACTGTGTATGGCAATGGGAGCGCAATAGTGACTCTTCTTACCAGAAAACAACTCTTGCTCGTAGGACCAGAAACTGCATGGGATTCAACTTCGTTTCTGACTGGGAAAAAAACCCTAGCTCGCCTTAGAAGAAACACACTCTGCTTTTGAGAAAAGAGCACTCTTCTACTCTACTGTGTTTCCTATAAGGCCAGAACAGTGAGCTTGCTCAGAACAATAGAACTGTGCTTCCTACACACACGGACCATATCTAGTTCAACTCTTCTTAGGAAACTGACAAGAACATTAGCTCCTCTTCAGTCCAATACACTGTACGTGCTGGGAACAGACGCGAGTGCTATTTGCACTGTGTATGGCAAAGGGAGCACAACAGTGACTTTCCATACCAGAAAACAACTCTTGCTCGTAGTACCAGAAACTGCATGTGATTAAAATCCATTCAGGACTGGGAAACAAACTCTAGCTCACCCTACAAGAAATACACTCTGCTTTTGATAAAAGAGCACTCTTCTACTCTACTGTGTTTCCTATAGGGCCAGAACAGTGAGCTTGCTCAGAACAAAAGAACTGTGCTTCCTACACACACGGCCATATCTAGTTCAACTCTGCTTAGAAAACTGACAAGAACAGTAGCTCCTCTTCAGTCCAATACACTGTACTTGCTGGGAACAGACGCGAGTGCTATTTGCACTGTGTATGGCAAGGGAACGCAATAGTGACTCTTCTTACCAGAAAACAACTCTTGCTTGCAGGACCAGAAACTGCGTGGGATTCAACTCCGTTTCTGACTGGGAAACAAACACTAGCTAGCCTTACAAGAAACACACTCTGCTTTTGAGAAAAGATCACTCTTCTACTCTACTGTGTTTCCAATGGAGTCCGAACAGTGAGCTTGCTCAGAACAAAAGAACTGTGCTTACTACACACACGGGTAATATCTAGTTCAACTCTGCTTAGGAAACTGACAAGAACAGAAGCTCCTCTTCTTTCCAATACACTGTACTTGCTGGGAGCAGACGCGAGCGCTATTTGAACTGTGTGTGGCTAAGGGAGCACAATAGTGACTTTCCTTACCAGAAAACAACTCTTGCTCGTAGGACCAAAAACTGCATGTGATTCAACTCCATTTAGGACTGGGAAACAAACCCTAGCTCGCCTTAGAAGAAACACACTCTGCTTTTGAGAAAAGAGCACGCTTCTACTCTACTGTGTTTCCTATAGGGCCAGAACAGTGAGCTTGCTCAGAACAAAAGAACTGTGTTTCCTAAACACACGGGCCATATCTAGTTCAACTCTACTCAGGAAACTGACAAGAACAGTAGACCTTCTTCAGTCCAATACACTGTACTTGCTGGGAACAGACGCCAGTGCTATTTGCACTGTGTATGGCAATTGGACCACAATAGTGACTCATCTTACCAGAAAACAAATCTTGCTCATAGAACAAAAAACTGCATGTGACTCAACTCCATTTAGGACTGGGAAACAAACTCTAGCTCGCTTTACAAGAAACACACTCTGCTTTTGAGAAAAGAGCACTCTTCTACTCTACTGTGTTTCCTATAGGGCCAAAACAGTGAGCTTGCTCAGAAAAAAAGAACTGTGCTTCCTACACACACGGGCCATATCTAGTTCAACTCTGCTTAGGAAACTGAAAAGAACAGTAGCTCCTCTTCAGTCAATACACTGTACTTGCTGGGAACAGACGGGAGGGCTATTTGCACTGTGTATGGCAATGAGAGCGCAATAGTGACTTTCCTTACCAGAAAACAACTCTTGCTCGTAGGACCAGAAACTGCATGTGATTCAACTCCATTTAAGAATGGAAAACAAACGCTAGCTCGCCTTACAAGAAACACACTCTGCTTTTGAGAAAAAAGCACTCTTCTACTCTACTGTGTTCCCTATTGGGTCCGAAAAGTGAGCTTGCTCAGAACAAAAAAACTGTGCTTCCTACACACACGGCCATATCTAGTTCAAGTCTGCTTAGGAACCTGACAAGAACAGTAGATCTTCTTCAGTCCAATACACTGTACTTGCTGCGAACAGACGCCAGTGCTATTTGTCCTGTGTATGGAAATGGCAGCACAATAGTGAGTCTTCTTACCAGAAAACAACTCTTGGTCGTAGTACCAAAAACTGCATGGGATTCAACTCCATTTAGGACTGCGAAACAAAGGCTAGCTCGCCTTACAAGAAACACACTGTGCTTTAGAGAAAAGAGCACTCTTCTACTCTACTGTGTTTCCTATGGGTTCAAAACAGTGAGCTTGCTCAGAACAAAAGAACTGTGCTTCCTACACACACGGATCATATCTAGTTCAACTCTGCTTAGGAAACTGACAAGAACAGTAGCACCTATTCAGTCCAATACACTGTACTTGCTGGGAAAAGACGCGAGTGCTATTTGCACTGTGTATGGCAATGGGAGCGCAATGTGACTTTCCTTACCAGAAAAGAACTCTTGTTCGTAGGACCAGAAACTACATGTGATTCAACTCCATTTATGACTGGGAAACAAACGCTAGTTGCTTTACAAAAAACACACTCTGCTTTTGAGAAAAGAGCACTTTTCTACTCTACTGTGTTTTCTATGGGGTCCGAACAGTGAGCTTGTTCAGAACAAAAGAACTGTGCTTCCTACACACACGGCCATATCTAGTTCAAGTCTGCTTAGGAACCTGACAAGAACAGTAGATCTTCTTCAGTCGAATACACTGTACTTGCTGCGAACAGACGCCAGTGCTATTTGTCCTGTGTATGGCAATGGCAGCGCAATAGTGAGTCTTTTTACCAGAAAACAACTCTTGCTCGTAGTACCAAAAACTGCATGGGATTCAACTCCATTTAGGACTGCAAAACCAACGCTAGCTCGCCTTACAAGAAACACACTCTGCTTTAGAGAAAAGAGCACTCTTCTACTCTACTGTGTTTCCTATGGGTTCCAAACAGTGAGCTTGCTCAGAACAAAAGAAATGTCCTTCCTACACACACGGCCATATCTAGTTCAATTCTGCTTAGGAACCTGACAAGAGCAGTAGATCCTCTTCAGTCCAATACATTGTACTTGCTGGGAACAGACGCCAGTGCTATTTGTCCTGTGTATGGCAATGGGAGCGCAGTAGTGACTCTTCTTACAAGAAAACAACTCTTGCTCGTAGGACCAGAAACTGCGTGTGATTCAACTCTGTTTCTGACTGGGAAACAAACACTACCTAGCCTTACAAGAAACACACTCTGCTTTTGAGAAAAGAGCACTCGCCTACTCTACTGTGTTTCCTATGTGGTCCGAACAGCGCGATTGCTCAGAACAAAAGAACTGTGCTTCCTACACACATGGGCCATATCTAGTTCAACTCTGCTTAGGAAACTGACAAGAACAGTAGATCCTCTTCAGTCCAATACACTGTACATGCTGGGAACGGACGCCATTGCTATTTGCCCTGTGTATGAAAATGGGAGCGTAATAGTGACTCTTCTTAAAAGAAAACAACTCTTGCTCATAGGACCAGAAACTGCCTGTGACTCAACTCTATTTAGGACTGGGAAACAAATGCGAGCTCGCCTTACAAGAAATACACTCTACTTTAGAGAAAAGAGCACTCTTCTACTCTACTGTGTTTCCTAAAGGGCCAGAACAGTGAGCTTGCTCAGAACATAATAACTGTGCTTCCTACACACACTGGCCATATCTAGTTCAACTCTGCTTAGGAACCTGACAAGAACAGTAGATCCTCTTAAGTCCAATACACTGTATTTGCTGGGAACAGACGCGAGTGCTATTTGCACTGTGTATGGCAATGAGAGCGCAATAGTGACTTTCATTACCAGAAAACAACTCTTGCTCATAGGACTACAAACTGCATGTGATACAACGCCATTTAGGACTGGGAAACAAATGCTCAGCTCGCTTTACAAGAAACACACTCTGCTTTTGAGAAAAGAGCACTCTTCTACTCTACGGTGTTTCCTATGTGGTCCGAACAGTGAGATTGCTCAGAAAAAAAGAACTGTGCTTCCTAAATACACGGCCATATCTAGTGCAATTCTGCTTAGGAACCTGACAAGAACAGTAGATCCTCTTCAGTCCAATACACTGTACTTGCTGGGAACAGACGCCAGTGCTATTTGTCCTGTGTATGGCAATGGCAGCGCAATAGTGACTCTTCTTACCATAAAACAACTCTTGCTCCTAGGACCAGAAACTGCATGTGATTCAACTCCATTTTAGGACTGGGAAACAAATGCTAGCTCGCCTTACAAGAAACACACTCTGCTTTAGAGAAAAGAGCACTCTTCTACTCTACTGTGTTTCCTATAGGGCCAGAACAGTGAGCTTGCTCAGAACAAAAGAACTGTGCTTCCTACACACGGACCATATCTATTTCAACTCTGCTTAGGAAACTGACAAGAACAGTAGCTCCTATTCAGTCCAATACACTGTACTTGCTGGGAACCAGACGGGAGTGCTATTTGCACTGTGTATGGCATTTGGAGCACAATAGTGACTCTTCTTACCAGAAAACAACTCTTGCTCGTAGGACCAAAAACTGCCTGTGACTCAACGCCATTTAGGACTGGGAAACAAACGCGAGCTCACCTTACAAGAAATACACTCTGCTTTAGAGAAAAGAGCACTCTTCTACTCTACTGTGTTTCCTATTGGGCCAGAACAGTGAGCTTGCTCAGAACATAAGAACTGTGCTTCCTACACACACGGGCCATATCTAGTTCAACTCTGCTTAGGAACCTGACAAGAACAGTAGATCCTCTTCTGTCCAATACACTGTACTTGCTGGGAACAGACGCGAGTGCTATTTGCACTGTGTATGGCAATGAGAGCACAATAGTGACTTTCCTTACCAGAACACAACACTTGCTCATAGGACCACAAACTGCATGTTATTCAATGCCATTTAGGACTGGGAAACAAATGCTAGCTCGCCTTAAATGAAACACACTCTGCTTTTGAGAAAAGAGCACTCTTTTACTCTACTGTGTTTCCTATGGGGGTCCGAACAGTGAGCTTGCTCAGAACAAAAGAACTGTGCTTCCTACACACACGGGTCATATCTAGTTCAACTCTGGTTAGAAAACTGACAAGAACCCTATCTCCTCTTCTGTCCAATACACTGTACTTGCTGGGAACAGAACGCGAGTGCTATTTACACTGTGTATGGCAATGGGAGCACAATAGTGACTCTTCTTACCAGAAAACAACTCAGGCTCGTAGGACCAGAAACTGCATGGGATTCAACTCCGTTTCTGACTGGGAAACAAACAATAGCTAGCCTTACAAGAAACACACTCTGCTTTTGAGAAAAGAGCACTCTTCTACTCTACTGTGTTTCCTATAAGGCCAGAAGAGTGAGCTTGCTTAGAACAAAAGAACTGTGCTTCCTACACACACGGGCCATATCTAGTTCAACTCTGCTTAGGAAACTGACAAGAACAGTAGATCCTCCTCAGTCCAATACACTGTGCATGCTGGGAACAGACACCCGTGCTATTTGCCCTGTGTATGACAATGGGAGCATAATTGTGACTCTTCTTACCAGAAAACAACTCTTGCTCGTAGGACTGGAAACTGCATGGGATTCAACTCCATTTATGACTGGGAAAAGAATGCTAGCTCGCCTTACAAGAAACACACTCTGCTTTTGAGAAAAGAGCACTCTTCTACTCTACTGTGTTTCCTATGGTGTCAGAACAGTGAGCTTGCTCAGAAAAAAAGAACTGTGCTTCCTACACACACGGGCCATATCTAGTTCAACTCTGCTTAGGAAACTGACAAGAACAGTATCTCCTCTTCAGTCCAATAAACTGTACTTGCTGGGAGCAGACACGAGTGCTATTTGCACTGTGTATGGCAATGGGAGCGCAATAGTGACTCTTCTTACCAGAAAACAACTCTTGCTCGTAGGACCAGAAACTGCATGGGATTCAAATCCATTTAGGACTGGGTAACAAACTCTAGCTCACCCTACAAGAAACACACTCTGCTTTTGAGAAAAGAGCACTCTTCTACTCTACTGTGTTTCCTATAGGGCCAGAACAGTGAGCTTGCTCACATGCAGTTTTTTGTCCTATGAGCAAGAGTTGTTTTCTGGTAAGAAGAGTCACTGTTGTGCTCCAAATGCCATATACAGTGCAAATAGCACTCGCGTCTGTTCCGAGCAAGTACAGTGTATTCGACTGAAGAAGAGCTACTGTTCTTGTCAGTTTCCTAAGCAGAGTTGAACTAGATATGGCCCGTGTGTGTAGGAAGCACAGTTCTTTTGTTCTGAGCAAGCTCACTGTTTGGACCCCATAGGAAACACAGTAGAGTAGAAGAGTGCTCTTTTCTCAAAAGCAGAGTGTGTTTCATGTAAGGCGAGCTAACATTTGTTTCCCAGTACTAAATGGAGTTGAATCACATGCAGTTTCTGGTCCTATGAGCAAGAGTTTTTTTCTGGTACGGAAAGTCACTATTGTGCTCCCATTGCCATACACAGTGCAAATAGCACATGCGTCTGTTCCCAGCAAATACAGTGTATTGGACTGAATAGGAGCTACTGTTCTTGTCAGTTTCCTAAGCAGAGTTGAACTAGATATGGCCCGTGTGTAGGAAGCACAGTTCTTTTGTTCTGAGCAAGCTCACTGTTCTGGCCCTTTAGGAAACACAGTAGAGTAGAAAATGCTCTTTTCTCAAATGCAGAGTGTGTTTTCTTGTAAGGGGAGCTAGCGTTTGTTTCCCAGTCCTACATGGAATTGAATCACATGCAGTTTCTGGTCCTATGAGCAAGAGTTGTTTTCTGGTAAGGGAAGTCACTATTGTGCTCCCTTTGCCATACACAGTGCAAATAGCACTCGTGTCTGCTCCCAGCAAGTACAGTGTATTGGACTGAAGAGGAGCTACTGTTCTTGTCAGTTTCCGAAGCAGAGTTGAACTAGATATGGCCCATGTGTGTAGGAAGCACAGTTCTTTTGTTCTGAGCAACTCACTGTTCGGACCCCATAGGAAACACAGTAGAGTAGGCGAGTGCTCTTTTCTCAAAATCAGAGTGTGTTTCTTGTAAGGCTAGCTAGTGTTTGTTTCCCAGTCAGAAACAGAGTTGAATCACACGCAGTTTCTGGTCCTACGAGCAAGAGTTGTTTTCTGGTAAGAAGAGTCACTATTGTGCTCCCATTGCCATACACAGTGCAAATAGCACTCGCCTCTGCTCCCGGCAAGTACAGTGTATTGCACTGAAGAGGAGCTAATGTTCTTGTCAGTTTCCGAAGCAGAGTTGAACTAGATATGGCTCATGTGTGTAGGAAGCACAGTTCTTTTGTTCTGTGCAAGCTCACTGTTCGGACCCCATAGGAAACACAGTAGAGTAGAAGAGTGCTCTTTTCTCAAAAGCAGAGTGTGTTTCTTGTAAGGGGAGCTAGCGTTTGTTTCCCAGTCCTAAATGGAGTTGAATCACATGCAGATTCTGGTCCTATGAGCAAGAGTTGTTTTCTGGTAAGAAGAGTCACTATTGTGCTCCCATTGTCGTTCACAGGGCAAATAGCACGGGCGTCTGTTCCCAGCATGTAAAGTGTATTGGACTGAAGAGGATCTACTCTTCTTGTCAGTTTCCTAAGCAGAGTTGAACTAGATATGGCCTGTGTGTGTAGGAAGCACAGTTCTTTTGTTCTGAGCAAGCTCACTGTTCTGGCCCTATAAGAAACACAGTAGAGTAGAAGAGTGCTCTTTTCTCAAAAGCAGAGTGTGTTTCTTCTAAGGCAAGCTATGGTTTGATTCCCAGTCCTAAGTGGAGTTCAATCACATGCAGTTTCTGGTCCTACAAGCAAGAGTTGTTTTCTGGTAATAAGAGTCACTATTATGCTCCCATTGTCATACACAGCGCAAATAGCACTGTCGTTTATTCCCAGCATGTACAATGTATTGGACTGAAGAGGATCTACTGTTCTTGTCAGTTTCCAAAGCAGAGTTGACCTACATATGGCCCGTGTGTGTAGGAAGCACAGTTCTTTTGTTCTGAGCAAGCTCACTGTTCTGGCCCTTTAGGAAACACAGTAGAGCAGAAGAGTGCTCTTTTCTCAAAAGCAGAGTGTGTTTCTTGTAAGGCGAGCTAGCGTTTGTTTCCCAGTCCTAAACGGAATTGAATCCCATGCAGTTTCTGGTACTACTAGCAAGAGTTGTTTTCTGGTAAGGAAAGTCACTATGGTGCTCCCATTGCCATACCCAGGGCCAATAGCACTAGCGTCTGCTCCCAGCAAGTACAGTGTATTGGACTGAAGAGGAGCTTCTGTTCTTGTCAGTTTCCTATGCAGAGTTGAACTAGATATGGCCCGTGTGTGTAGGAAGCACAGTTCTTTTGTTCTGAGCAAGCTCACTGTTCTGAACCTATAGGAAACACAGTAGAGTAGAAGAGTGCTCTTTTCTCAAAAGCAGAGTGTGTTTCATGTAAGGCTAGCTAGTGTTTGTGTCCCAGTGAGAAATGAAGTTGAATCCCATGCAGTTTCTGGTCCTACGAGCAAGAGTTGTTTTCTGGTAAGAAGAGTCACTATTGCGCTCTCATTGCCATACACAGTGCAAATAGCACTCGCGTCTGCTCCTAGCAAATACAGTGTATTGGACTGAATAGGAGCTACTGTTCTTGTCAGTTTCCTAAGCAGAGTTGAACTAGATATGGCCCGTGCATAGGAACCACAGTTCTTTTGTTCTGAGCAAGCTCACTGTTCTGGCCCTTCAGGAAACACAGTAGAGTAGAAGAGTGCTCTTTTCTCAAAAGCAGAGTGTGTTTCATGTAAGGGGAGCTAGCGTTTGTTTCCCAATCCTAAATGGAGTTGAATCCCATGCAGATTCTGGTCCTACGAGCAAGAGTTGTTTTCTGGTAAGAAGAGTCACAATTACGCTCCCATTGTCATACACAGAGCAAATAGCACGGGTGTCTGTTCCCAGCATGTACAGTGTATTGGACTGAGGAGGATCTACTGTTCTTGTCAGTTTCCTAAGCAGAGTTGAACTAGATATGGCCCGTGTGTGTCGGAAGCACAGTTCTTTTGTTCTAAGCAAGCTCACTCTTCTGGCCTTATAGGAAACACAGTAGAGTAGAAGAGTGCTCTTTTCTCAAAAGCAGAGTGTGTTTCTTGTAAGGCTAGCTAGTGTTTGTTTCCCAGTCAGAAACGGAGTTGAATCCCATGCAGTTTCTGGTCTTACGAGCAAGAGTTGTTTACTGGTAAGAAGAGTCACTATTGCGCTCCCATTGCCTTACACAGTGCAAATAGCACTCGCGTCTGTTCCCAGCAAGTACACTGTATTGGACAGAAGAGGAGATAGTGTTCTTGTCAGGTTTCTAACCAGAGTTGAACTAGATATGGCCCGTGTGTGTAGGAAGCACAGTTCTTTTGTTCTGAGCAAGCTCACTGTTCGGACCCCATAGGAAACACAGTAGAGTAGAAGAGTGCTCTTTTCTCAAAAGCAGAGTGTGTTTCTTGTAAGGCAAGCTAGCATTTTTTCCCAGTCCTAAATGGAGATGAATCCCATGCAGTTTCTGGTCCTACGAGCAAGAGTTGTTTTCTGGTAAGAAGAGTTACTATTGTGCTCCCATTGTCATACACAGGGCAAATAGCACGGGCGTCTGTTCCCAGCATGTACAGTGTATTGGACTGAAGAGGATCTACTCTTCTTGTCAGTTTCCTAAGCACAGTTGAACTAGATATGGCCCGTGTGTGTAGGAAGCACAGTTCTTTTGTTCTGAGCAAGCTGACTGTTCTGGCCCTATAAGAAACACAGTAGAGTAGAAGCATTCTCTTTTCTCAAAAGCAGAGTGTGTTTCTTGTAAGGCGAGCTAGCGTTTGTTTCCGAGTCCTAAATGGAGTTGAATCACATGCAGTTTTTGGTCCTACAAGAAAGAGTTGTTTTATGGTAAGAAGAGTCACTATTGAGCTCCCAATGTCATATACAGTGCAAATAGCACTCGCTTCTGCTCCCAGCAAGTACAGTGTATTGGACTGAAGAGGAGCTACTGTTCCTGTCAGTTTCCTAAGCAGAGTTGAACTAGATAGGGTCGGTGGGTGTAGGAAGCACAGTTCTTTTGTTCTGAGCAAGCTCACTGTTCAGACCCCATAGGAAACACAGTAGAGTAGAAGAGTACTCTTTTCTCAAAAGCAGAGTGTATTTCTTTTAAGGCGAGCTAGCGTTTGTTTCCCAGTCCAAAATGGAGGTGAATCACATGCAGTTTTTGGTCCTACGAGCAAGAGTTGTTCTCTGCTAAGAAGAGTCACTATTGTGCTCCTTTAGCCACACACAGTGCAAACAGCACTCGCGTCTGCTCCCAGCAAGTACAGTGTATTGGAAAGAAGAGGAGCTACTGTTCTTGTCAGTTTCCTAAGCAGAGTTGAACTAGATATGACACGTGTGTGTAGTAAGCACAGTTCTTTTTTTCTAAGCAAGCTCACTGTTCGTACCCCATAGGAAACACAGTAGAGTAGAGGAGTGCTCTTTTCTCAAAAGCAGAGTTTGTTTCTTTTAAGGTGAGCTAGCGTTCGTTTCAAAGTCATAAATGGAGTTGAATCCCATGCAGTTTCTGGTCCTATGAGCAAGAGTTGTTTTCTTTTAAGAAGAGTCACTATTACGCTCCCATTTTCATACACAGGGCAAATAGCAATGGCGTCTGTTCCCAGCATGTACAGTGTATTGGACTGAAGAGGATCTACTGTTCTTGTCATTTTCCTAAGCAGAGTTGAACTAGATATGGCCCGTGTGTGTAGGAAGCACAGTTCTTTTGTTCTGAGCAAGCTCGCTGTTCGGACCACATAGGAAACACAGTAGAGTAGGCGAGTGCTCTTATCTCAAAGCAGAGTGTGTTTCTTGTAAGGCTAGCTAGTGTTTGTTTCCCAGTCAGAAACAGAGTTGAATCACACGCAGTTTCTGGTCCTACGAGCAAGAGTTGTTTTCTTGTAAGAAGAGTCACTACTGCGCTCCCATTGCCCTACACAGGACAAATAGCACTGGCGTCTGTTCCCAGCAAGTACAGTGTATTGGACTGAAGAGGATCTACTGCTCTTGTCAGGTTCCTAAGCAGAATTGAACTAGATATGGCCGTGTGTGTAGGAAGCACAGTTCTTTTGTTCTGAGCAAGCTCACTGTTCAGACTCCATAGGAAACACAGTAGAGTAGAAGAGTGCTCTTTTCTCAAAAGCAGAGTGTGTTTCTTGTAAGGCGAGCTAGTGTTTGTTTCCTAGTCCTAAATGGAGTTGAATCACATGCAGTTTCTGGTCCTACAAAAAAGAGTTTTTTTCTGGTAAGGAAAGTCACTATTGTGCTCCAATTGTCATACACAGGGCAAACAGCACTCGAGGCTTTTCCCAGCAAGTACAGTGTATTGGACTGAATAGGAGCTATTGTTCTTGTCAGTTTCCTAAGCAGAGTTGAACTACATATGGTTCGTGTGTGTAGGAAGCACAGTTCTTTTGTTCTGAGCAAGCTCACTGTTTGGACCCCATAGGAAACACAGTAAAGTAGAAGAGTCCTCTTTTCTCTAAAGCAGAGTGTGTTTCTTGTAAGGCGAGCTAGCATTTGTTTCCCAGTCCTAAATGGAGTGGAATCACATGCAGTTTCTGGTCCTACGAGCAAGAGTGGTTTTATGTTAAGAATCGTCACTATTGCGCTGCCATTGCCATACACAGGACAAATAGCACTGGCGTCTGTTCCCAGCAAGTACAGTGTATTGGACTGAAGAGGATCTACTGCTCTTGTCAGGTTCCTAATCAGAATTGAACTAGATATGGCCGTGTGTGTAGGAAGCACAGTTCTTTTGTTCTGAGCAAGCTCACTGTTCGGACCCCATAGGAAACACAGTAGAGTAGAAAAGTGCTCTTTTCTCAAAAGCAGAGTGTGTTTTTTGTAACGCAAGCTAGCGTTTGTTTCCCAGTCCTAAATGGAGTTGAATCACATGCAGTTTCTGGTCCTTTGAACAAGAGTTGTTTTCTGGTAAGAAGACTCACTATTGCGCTGCCATTGCCATACACAGGACAAATAGCACAGGCGTCTGTTCGCAGCAAGTACAGTGTATTGGACTGAAGAAGATCTACTGTTCTTGTCAGGTTCCTAAGCAGACTTGAACTAGATATTGCCGTGTGTGTAGGAAGCACAGTTTTTTTGTTCTGAGCAAGCTCACTGTTCGGACCCCATAGGGAACACAGTAGAGTCGAAGAGTGCTTTTTTCTCAAAAGCAGAGTGTGTTTCTTGTAAGGCGAGCTAGCGTTTCTTTTCCATTCCTAAATGGAGTTGAATCACATGCAGTTTCTGGTCCTACGAGCAAGAGTTGTTTTCTGGTAAGGAAAGTCACTATTGTGCTCTCATTGCCATACACAGTGCAAATAGCCCTCCCGTCTGTTCCCAGCAAGTACAGTGTATTGGACAGAAGAGGAGCTACTGTTCTTCTCAGTTTCCTAAGCAGAGTTGAACTAGATATGGCCCGTGTGTGTAGGAAGCACAGTTCTTTTTTTCTGAGCAAGCTCACTGTTCTAGCCCTATAGGAAAGAGAGTAGAGTAGAAGAGTGCTCTTTTCTCTAAAGAAGAAGGTGTTTCTTATAACGCGAGCTAGCGTTTGTTTCCCAGTCCTAAATGGAGTTGAATCACATGCAATTTCTGGTCCTACGAGCAAGAGTTGTTTTCTGGTAAGGAAAGCCACTATTGCGCTGCCATTGCCATACACAGGACAAATAGCACTGCTGTCTGTTCCCAGCAAGTACAGTGTATTGGACTGAAGAGGATCTACTGTTCTTGTCAGGTTCCTAAGCAGAATTGAACTAGATATGGCCGTGTATGTAGGAAGCACAGCTCTTTTGTTCTGAGCAAGCTCACTGTTCGGACCACATAGGAAACACCGTAGAGTAGAAGAGTGCTCTTTTTTCAAAAGCAGGGTGTGTTTCTTGTAAGGCGAGCTAGCATTTGTTTCCCAGTCCTAAATGGCGTTGAATCTCATGCAGTTTGTAGTCCTATGAGCAAGAGTTGTTTTCTGGTAAGGAAAGTCACTATTGCGCTCTCATTGCCATACACAGTGCAAATAGCACTCGCGTCTGTTTCCAGCAAATACAGTGTATTGGACTGAAGAGGATCTACTGTTCTTGTCAGGTTCCTAAGCAGAGTTGAACTAGATATGGTCCGTGTGTAGGAAGCACAGTTCTTTTGTTCTGAGCAAGCTCACTGTTTGGACCCCAGAGGAAACACCATAGAGTACAAGAGTGCTCGTTTCTCAAAAGCAGAGTGTGTTTCTTGTAAGGCGAGCTAGCATTTGTTTCCCAGTCCTAAATGGAGTTGAATGACATGCAGTTTGTAGTCCTATGAGCAAGAGTTGTTTTCTGGTAAGGAAAGTCACTATTGTGCTCTCATTGCCATACACAGTGCAAATAGCACTCGTGTCTGTTCCCAGCAAGTACAGTGTATTGTACTGAAGAGGATCTACTATTCTTGTCAGTTTCCTAAGCAGAGTTGAAATAGATATGGCCTGTGTGTGTAGGAAGCACAGTTATTATATTCTGAGCAAGCTAACTGTTCTGGCCCTATAGGAAACACAGTAGAGTTGAAGAGTGCTCTTTTCTCTAAAGTAGAGTGTATTTCTTGTAAGGCGATCTCGCATTTGTTTCCCAGTCCTAAATAGAATTGAGTCACAGGCAGTTTTTGGTCCTACGAGCAAGAGTTGTTTTCTGGTAAGAAGAGTCACTATTGCGCTCCAAATGCCATACACAGTGCAAATAGCACTCGCGTCTGTTCCCAGCAAGTACAGTGTATTGGACTGAATAGGAGCTACTGTTCTTGTCAGTATCCTAAGCAGAGTTGAACTAGACATGGCCCGTGTGTAGGAAGCACAGTTCTTTTGTTCTGAGCAAGCTCACTGTTCTGGCCCTATAGGAAACACTGTAGAGTAGAAGAGTGCTCTTTTCTCTAAAGCAGAGTGTGTTTCTTGTAAAGCAAACTAGCGTTTGTTTCCCAGTCCTAAATGGAGTTGAATCACATGCAGTTTCTGGTCCTATGAGCAAGAGTTGTTTATGGTAAGAATAGTCACTATTGTGCTGCCTTTGCCATTCACATGACAAATAGCACTGTTGTCTGTTCCCAGCAAGTACAGTGTATTGGACTGAAGAGGATCTACTGTTCTTGTCAGGTTCCTAAGCAGAATTGAACTAGGTATGGCCATGTGTGTAGGAAGCACAATTATTTTGTTCTGAGCAGGCTCACTGTTCGGACCCCATAGGAAACACAGTAGAGTAGAAGAGTGCTCTTTTCTCAAAAGCAGAGTGTGTTTCTTGTAAGGCGAGCTAGCGTTTGTTTCCCAGTCCTAAATGGAGTTGAATCACATGCAGTTTCTGGTACTACGAGCAAGAGTTGTTTTCTGGTAAGAAGAATCACTATCGCGCTGCCATTGCCATACACAGGGCAAATAGCACTGGCGTCTTTTCGCAGCAAGTACAGTGTATTGGACTGAAGAGGATCTACTGTTCTTGTCAGGTTCCTAAGCAGAATTGAACTAGATATGGCCGTGTGTGTAGGAAGCACAGTTCTTTTGTTCTGAGCAAGCTCACTGTTCAGACCCCATAGGAAACACAGTAGAGTAGAAGAGTGCTCTTTTCTCAAAAGCAGAGTGTGTTTTTGTAAGGCAAGCTAGCGTTTGTTTCCCAGTCCTAAATGGAGTTGAATACATGCAGTTTCTGGTCCTACGAGCAAGAGTTGTTTTCTGGTAAGGAAAGTCACTATTGTGCTCTCATTGCCATACACAGTGCAAATAGCACTTGCGTCTGTTCCCAGCAAGTACAGTGTATTGGACTGAAGAGGATCTACTGTTCTTGTCAGGTTCCTAAGCAGAGTTGAATTAGATATGTCCTGTGTGTGTAGGAAGCACAGTTATTATATTCTGAGCAAGCTCACTGTTCTGGCCCTATAGGAAACACAGTAGAGTTGAAGAGTGCTCATTTCTCTAAAGTAGAGTGTATTTCTTGTAAGGCGAGCTCGCATTTGTTTCCCAGCCATAAATAGAATTGAGTCACAGGCAGTTTTTGGTCCTACGAGCAAGAGTTGTTTTCTGGTAAGAAGAGTCACTATTGCGCTCCAAATGCCATACACAGTGGAAATAGCATTCGCGTCTGTTCCCAGCAAGTACAGTTTATTGGACTGAATAGGAGCTACTGTTCTTGTCAGTTTCCTAAGCAGAGTTGAACTAGACATGGCCCGTGTGTAGGAAGCACAGTTCTTTTGTTCTGAGCAAGCTCACTGTTCTGGCCCTATAGGAAACACTGTAGAGTAGAAGAGTGCTCTTTTCTCTAAAGCAGAGTGTGTTTCTTGTAAGGCGAGCTCGCATTTGTTTCCCAGTACTAAATGGAGTTGAATCACATGCAGTTTCTGGTCCTACGAGCAAGAGTTGTTTTCTGGTAAGGAAAATCACTATTGCGCTCCCATTGCCATACACAGTGCAAATAGCTCTCTTGTCTGTTCCCAGCAAGTACAGTGTATCAGACTGAAGAGGAGCTACTGTTCTTGTCAGTTTCCTAAGCAGAGTTGAACTAGATATGGCCCGTGTGTGTAGGATGCACAGTTCTTATGTTCTGAGCAAGCTCACTGTTCTTGCCCTATAGGAAACACAGTAGAGTAGATGAGTGCTCTTTTCTCTAAAGCAGAGTGTGTTTCTTGTAAGGCGAGCTATCGTTTGTTTCCCAGTCCTAAATGGAGTTGAATCACATGCAGTTTCTGGTCCTACGAACAAGAGTTGTTTTCTGGTAAGGAAAGTCACATTGTGCTCCCATTGCCATACACAGTACAAATAGCACTCGCGTCTGTTCCCAGCAAGTACAGTGTATTGGACTGAAGAGGAGCTACTGTTCTTGTCAGTTTCCTAAGCAGAGTTGAACTAGATATGGCCCGTGTGTGTAGGAAGCACAGTTCTTTTTTTCTGAGCAAGCTCACTGTTTTGGCCCTATAGGAAACACAGTAGAGTAGAAGGGTGCTCTTTTCTCAAAAGCAGAGTGTGTTTCTTGTAAAGCGAGCTAGAGTTTGTTTCCCAGTCCTAAATGGAGTTGAGTCACATGCAGTTTTTTGTCCTATGAGCAAGAGTTGTTTTCTGGTAAGACGTGTCACTATTGTGGTCCAATTGCCATACACAGTGGAAAT
>NW_026737253.1:0-46000 GCF_949786415.1 Peromyscus eremicus | reverse complement strand
AAAAGAACTGTGCTTCCTAAACACGTGCCATATCTAGTTCAACTCTGCTTAGGAAACTGACAAGAACAGTAGCTCCTCTTCAGTCCAATACACTGTACTTGCTGGGAGCAGACGCGAGTGCTATTTGAAATGTGTATGGCAAAGGGAACACCATAGTGACTTTCCTTACCAGAAAACAACTCTTGCTCGTAGGACCATAAAATGCATGGGATTCAACTTCATTTCTCACTGGGAAACAAACACTAGCTAGCCTTACAAGAAACACACTCTGCTTTTGAGAAAAGAGCACTCTTCTACTCTACTGTGTTTCCTATAGTTTCAGAACAGTCAGCTTGCTCAGAACAAAAGAACTGTGCTTCCTACACACACGGGCCATATCTAGTTCAACTCTGTATAGGAAACTGACAAGAACAGTAGCTGCTCTTCTGTCTAATACAACGTACTTGCTGGGAGCAGACGCGAGAGCTATTTGCACTCTGTATGACATTGGGAGCTCAATAGTGACTCTTCCCACCAAAAAACAACTCTTGCCTGTAGGAGCAGAAACTGGATGAGATTCAACTCCATTTAGGACTGGGAAACAAACCATAGCTCACCTTAGAAGAAACACACTCTGCTTTTGAGAAAAGAGCACTCTTCTACTCTACTGTGTTTCTTATAGGGCCAGAACAGTGAGCTTGGTCAGAACAAAAGAACTGTGCTTCCTACACACACGGGCCATATCTAGTTCAACTCTGCTTAGGAAACTGACAAGAAGAGTAGCTCCTCTGCTGTCTAATACAATGTACTTGCTGCGAGCAGACGTGAGAGCTATTTGCACTGTGTATGACAATGGGAGCTCAATAGTGACTCTTCCCACCAGAAAACAACTCTTGCCTGTAGGACCAGAAACTGCATGTGATTCAACTCCATTTAGGACTGGGAAACAAACCATAGCTCGCCTTAGAGGAAACACACTCTGCTTTTGTGAAAAGAGCACTCTTCTACTCTACTGTGTTTCCTATAGGTTCAGAACAGTGAGCTTGCTCAGAACAAAAGAACTGTGCTTCCTACACACACGGGCCATATCTAGTTCAACTCTGCATAGGAAAGTGACAAGAACAGTAGCTACTCTTCTGTCTAATGCAATGTACTTGCTCGGAGCAGACATGATAGCTATTTGCACTGTGTATGACAATGGGAGCTCAATAGTGACTCTTCCCACCAAAAAACAACTGTTGCTCGCAGTACCAGAAACTGCATGTGATTCAACTCCATTTAGAACTGGGAAACAAACGCTAGCTCCCCTTACAAGAAACACACTCTGCTTTAGAGAAAAGAGCATTCTTCTACTCTACTGTGTTTCCTAAATGGCCAGAACAGTGAGCTTGCTCAGAACAAAAAACTGTGCTTCCTACACACGGGCTATATCTAGTTCAACTCTGATTAGTAAACTGACAAGAACAGTAGCTCCTCTTCAGTCCAATACACTGTACTTGCTAGGAGCAGACGCGAGTGCTATTTGCACTGTGTATGGCAATGGGAGCGCAATAGTGACTCTTCTTACCAGAAAACAACTCTTGCTCGTAGGACCAGAAACTGCATGGGATTCAACTTCATTTCTCACTGGGAAACAAACACTAGCTAGCCTTACAAGAAACACACTCTGCTATTGAGAAAAGAGCACTCTTCTACTCTACTGTGTTTCCTATAGGTTCAGAACAGTGAGCTAGCTCAGAACAAAAGAACTGTGCTTCCCACACACATGGGCCATATCTAGTTCAACTCTGCTTCGGAAACTGACAAGAACAGTAGCTCCTCTTCAGTCCAATACACTGTACTGCTGGGAGCAGACACAAGTGCTATTTGCACTGTGTATGGCAAAGGGAGCACCATAGTGACTTTCCTTACCAGAAAACAACTGTTGCTCATAGTACCAGAAACTGCATGTGATTCAATTCCATTTAGGACCGGGTAACAAACGCTAGCTCCCCTTACAAGAAACACACTCTGCTTTTGAGAAAAGAGCATTCTTCTACTCTACTGTGTTTCCTAAACAGCCAGAACAGTGAGCTTGCTCAGAACAAAAGAACTGTGCTTCCTACACACGGGCCATATCTAGTTCAACTCTGCTTAGGAAACTGACAAGAACAGTAGTTCCTCTTCAGTCTAATACAATGTACTTGCTGGGAGCAGACGCAAGTGCTATTTGCACTGTGTATGGCAAAGGGAGCACCATAGTGACTTTCCTTACCAGAAAACAACTGTTGCTCATAGTACCAGAAACTGCATGTGATTCCATTCCATTTAGGACTGGGAAACAAAAGCTAGCTCCCCTTACAAGAAACACACTCTGCTTTTGAGAAAAGAGCATTCTTCTACTCTACTGTGTTTCCTAAACAGCCAGAACAGTGAGCTTGCTCAGAACAAAAGAACTGTGCTTCCTACACACGAACCATATTTAGTTCAACTCTGCTTAGGAAACTGACAAGAACAGTAGCTCCTCTTCAGTCCAATACACTGTACTTGCTGGGAACAGACGCGAGTGCTATTTGCACTGTGTGGGCAATGGAAGCGCAATAGTGACTCTTCTTACCAGAAAACATCTCTTGCTCGTAGGACCAGAAACTGCATGGGATTCAACTTCATTTCTCACAGGTAAACAATCACTAGCTAGCCTTACAAGAAACACTCTCTGCTTTTGAGAAAAGAGCACTCTTCTACTCTACTGTGTTTCCTTTAGGTTCAGAACAGTGAGCTTGCTCAGAACAAAAGAACTGTGCTTCCTACACACACGGGCCATATCTAGTTCAACTCTGCATAGGAAACTTACAAGAACAGTAGTTCCTCTTCTGTCTAATACAATGTACTTGCTGGGAGCAGACGTGAGAGCTATTTGCACTGTGTATGACAATGGGAGCTCAATAGTGACTCTTCCCACCAGAAAACAACTCTTGCCTGTAGGACCAGAAACTGCATGGGATTCAACTCCACTTAGGACTGGGAAACAAACGCTAGCTTGCCTTACAAGAAACACACTCTGCTTTTGAGAAAAGAGCACTCTTCTACTCTACTGTGTTTCCTATGGTGTCCGAAAAGTGAGCTTGCTCAGAACAAAAGAACTGTGCTTCCCACACACATGGGCCATATCTAGTTCAACTCTGCTTAGGAAACTGACAAGAAGAGTAGATCCTCTTCAGTCCAATACACTTTACATGCTGGGAACAGACGCCCGTGCTATTTGCCCTGTGTATGGCAATGGGAGCACAATAGTGACTCTTCTTACCAGAAAACAACTCTTGCTCATAGGACCAGAAACTGCATGGGATTCAACTCCATTTAGGACTGGGAAACAAACGCTAGCTCCCCTTACAAGAAACACACTCTGCTTTAGAGAAAAGAGCATTCTTCTACTCTACTGTGTTTCCTAAACGGCCAGAACAGTGAGCTTGCTCAGAACAAAAGAACTGTGCTTCCTACACACGGGCCATATCTAGTTCAACTCTGCTTAGTAAACTGACAAGAACAGTAGCTCCTCTTCAGTCCAATACACTGTACTTGCTAGGAGCAGACGCGAGTGCTATTTGCACTGTGTATGGCAATGGGAGCGCAATAGTGACTCTTCTTACCAGAAAACAACTCTTGCTCGTAGGACCAGAAACTGCATGGGATTCAACTTCATTTATCACTGGGAAACAAACACTAGCTAGCCTTACAAGAAACACACTCTGCTTTTGAGAAAAGAGCACTCTTCTACTCTACTGTGTTTGGTATGGTGTCTGAACAGTGAGCTTGCTCAGAACAAAAGAACTGTGCTTCCCACACACATGGGCCATATCTAGTTCAACTCTGCTTCGGAAACTGACAAGAACAGTAGCTCCTCTTCAGTCCAATACACTGTACTTGCTGGGAGCAGACACAAGTGCTATTTGCACTGTGTATGGCAAAGGGAGCACCATAGTGACTTTCCTTACCAGAAAACAACTGTTGCTCGTAGTACCAGAAACTGCATGTGATTCAATTCCATTTAGGACTGGGAAACAAACGCTAGCTCCCCTTACAAGAAACACACTCTGCTTTTGATAAAAGAGCATTCTTCTACTCTACTGTGATTCCTAAACGGCCAGAACAGTGAGCTTGCTCAGAACAAAAGAACTGTGCTTCCTACACACGGGCCATATCTAGTTCAACTCTGCTTAGGAAACTGACAAGAACAGTAGCTCCTCTTCAGTCCAATACACTGTACTTGCTACGAGCAGACGCGAGTGCTATTTGCACTGTGTATGGCAATGGGAGCACAATAGTGACTCTTCTTACCAGAAAACAACTCTTGCTCGTAAGACCAGAAACTGCATGGGATTGAACTTCATTTCTCACAGGTAAACAATCACTAGCTAGCCTTACAAGAAACACACTCTGCTTTTGAGAAAAGAGCACTCTTCTACTCTACTGTGTTTCCTATAGGTTCAGAACAGTGAGCTTGCTCAGAACAAAAGAACTGTGCTTCCTACACACACGGGCCATATCTAGTTGAACTCTGCATAGGAAACTGACAAGAACAGTAGCTCCTCTTCTGTCTAATACAATGTACTTGCTGGGAGCAGACGTGAGAGCTATTTGCACTGTGTATGACAATGGGAGCTCAATAGTGACTCTTCCCACCAGAAAATAACTCTTGCCTGTAGGACCAGAAACTGCATGTGATTCAACTCCATTTAGGACTGGGAGACAAACCATATCTCGCCTTAGAAGAAACACACTCTGCTTTTGTGAAAAGAGCACTCTTCTACTCTACTGTGTTTCCTATAGGTTCAGAACAGTGAGCTTGCTCAGAACAAAAGAACTGTGCTTCCTACACACACGGGCCATATCTAGTTCAACTCTGCATAGGAAACTGACAAGAACAGTAGCTCCTCTTCTGTCTAATACAATGTACTTGCTGGGAGCAGACGTGAGAGCTATTTGCACTGTGTATGACAATGGGAGCTCAATAGTGACTCTTCCCACCAGAAAACAACTCTTGCCTGTAGGACCAGAAACTGCATGGGATTCAACTCCATTTAGGACTGGGAAACAAATGCTAGCTTGCCTTACAAGAAACACACTCTGCTTTTGAGAAAAGAGCACTCTTCTACTCTACTGTGTTTCCTATGGTGTCCGAAAAGTGAGCTTGCTCAGAACAAAAGAACTGTGCTTCCCACACACATGGGCCATATCTAGTTCAACTCTGCTTAGGAAACTGACAAGACGAGTAGATCCTCTTCAGTCCAATACACTTTACATGCTGGGAACAGACGCCCGTGCTATTTGCCCTGTGTATGACAATGGGAGCACAATAGTGACTCTTCTTACCAGAAAACAACTCTTGCTCATAGGACCAGAAACTGCATGGGATTCAACTCCATTTAGGACTGGGAAACAAACGCTAGCTCCCCTTACAAGAAACACACTCTGCTTTAGAGAAAAGAGCATTCTTCTACTCTACTGTGTTTCCTAAACGGCCAAAACAGTGAGCTTGCTCAGAACAAAAGAACTGTGCTTCCTACACACGGGCCATATCTAGTTCAACTCTGATTAGTAAACTTACAAGAACAGTAGCTCCTCTTCAGTCCAATACACTGTACTTGCTAGGAGCAGACGCGAGTGCTATTTGCACTGTGTATGGCAATGGGAGCGCAATAGTGACTCTTCTTACCAGAAAACAACTCTTGCTCGTAGGACCAGAAACTGCATGGGATTCAACTTCATATATCACTGGGAAACAAACACTAGCTAGCCTTACAAGAAACACACTCTGCTTTTGAGAAAAGAGCACTCTTCTACTCTACTGTGTTTCCTATGGTGTCCGAACATTGAGCTTGCTCAGAACAAAAGAACTGTGCTTCCCACACACATGGGCCATATCTAGTTCAACTCTGCATAGGAAACTGACAAGAACAGTAGCTCCTCTTCAGTCCAATACACTGTACTTGCTGGGAGCAGACACAAGTGCTATTTGCACTGTGTATGGCAAAGGAAGCACCATAGTGACTTTCCTTACCAGAAAACAACTGTTGCTCGTAGTACCAGAAACTGCATGTGATTCAATTCCATTTAGGACTGGGAAACAAACGCTAGCTCCCCTTACAAGAAACACACTCTGCTTTTGATAAAAGAGCATTCTTCTACTCTACTGTGATTCCTAAACGGCCAGAACAGTGAGCTTGCTCAGAACAAAAGAACTGTGCTTCCTACACACGGGCCATATCTAGTTCAACTCTGCTTAGGAAACTGACAAGAACAGTAGCTCCTCTTCAGTCCAATACACTGTACTTGCTAGGAGCAGACGCGAGTGCTATTTGCACTGTGTATGGCAATGGAAGCACAATAGTGACTCTTCTTACCAGAAAACAATTCTTGCTCGTAGGACCAGAAACTGCATGGGATTCAACTTCATTTCTCACAGGTAAACAATCACTAGCTAGCCTTAAAGGAAACACACTCTGCTTTTGAGAAAAGAGCACTCTTCTACTCTACTGTGTTTCCTATAGGTTCAGAACAGTGAGCTTGCTCAGAACAAAAGAATTGTGCTTCCTACACACACGGGCCATATCTAGTTCAACTCTGCATAGGAAACTGACAAGAACAGTAGCTCCTCTTCTGTCTAATACAATGTACTTGCTGGGAGCAGACGTGAGAGCTATTTGCACTGTGTATGACAATGGGAGCTCAATAGTGACTCTTCCCACCAGAAAATAACTCTTGCCTGTAGGACCAGAAACTGCATGTGATTCAACTCCATTTAGGACTGGGAAACAAACCATATCTCGCCTTAGAAGAAACACACTCTGCTTTTGTGAAAAGAGCACTCTTCTACTCTACTGTGTTTCCAATAGGTTCAGAACAGTGAGCTTGCTCAGAACAAAAGAACTGTGCTTCCTACACACACGGGCCATATCTAGTTCAACTCTGCATAGGAAACTGACAAGAACAGTAGCTCCTCTTCTGTCTAATACAATGTACTTGCTGGGAGCAGACGTGAGAGCTATTTGCACTGTGTATGACAATGGGAGCTCAATAGTGACTCTTCCCACCAGAAAACAACTCTTGCCTGTAGGACCAGAAACTGCATGGGATTCAACTCCATTTAGGACTGGGAAACAAACGCTAGCTTGCCTTACAAGAAACACACTCTGCTTTTGAGAAAAGAGCACTCTTCTACTCTACTGTGTTTCCTAAAGGGCCAGAACAGTGAGCTTGCTCAGAACAAAAGAACTGTGCTTCCCACACACATGGGCCATATCTAGTTCAACTCTGCTTCGGAAACTGACAAGAACAGTAGCTCCTCTTCAGTCCAACACACTGTACTTGCTGGGAACAGACGCAAGTGCTATTTGTACTGTGTATGGCAAAGGGAGCACCATAGAGACTTTCCTTACCAGAAAACAACTGTTGCTCGTAGTACCAGAAACTGCATGTGATTCAATTCCATTTAGGACTGGGAAACAAACGCTAGCTCCCCTTACAAGAAACACACTTTGCTTTTGAGAAAAGAGCATTCTTCTACTCTACTGTGTTTCCTAAACGGCCAAAACAGTGAGCTTGCTCAGAACAAAAGAACTGTGCTTCCTACACACGGGTCATATCTAGTTCAACTCTGCTTAGGAAACTGACAAGAACAGTAGCTCCTCTTCAGTCCAATACACTGTACTTGCTAGGAGAAGACGCGAGTGCTATTTGCACTGTGTATGGCAATGGGAGCACAATAGTGACTCTTCTTACCAGAAAACAACTCTTGCTCGAGGGACCAGAAAATGCATGGGATTCAACTCCATTTAAGACTGGGAAACAAACACTAGCTTGCCTTACAAGAAACACGCTCTGCTTTTGAGAAAAGAGCACTCTTCTACTATACTGTGTTTCCTATAGGTTCAGAACAGTGAGCATGCTCAGATCAAAAGAACTGTGCTTCCTACACACACGGG
This sequence comes from Peromyscus eremicus, assembly GCF_949786415.1. Taxonomy (NCBI): domain Eukaryota; kingdom Metazoa; phylum Chordata; class Mammalia; order Rodentia; family Cricetidae; genus Peromyscus; species Peromyscus eremicus. The sequence goes on along the minus strand of NW_026737253.1, from coordinate 38,057 downwards.
CCATATCTAGTTCAACTCTGCTTACGAAACTGACAAGAACAGTAGGTCCTCTTCAGTCCAATACACTGTACTTGCTGGGAACAGACGCGAGTGCTATTTGCACTGTGTATTGCAATGGGAGCACAATAGTGACACTTTTTACCAGAAAAAAACTCTTGCTCATAGCACAAGAAACTGCATGTGATTCAACTTCATTTAGGACTGGGAAACAAACGCTAGCTCGCCTTAGAAGAAACACACTCTGCTTTTGAGAAAAGAGCACTCTTCTACTCTACTGTGTTTCCTAAAGGGCCAGAACAGTGAGCTTGCTCAGAACAAAAGAACTGTGCTTCCTACACACACCGTCCATATCTAGTTCAACTCTGCTTAGGAAACTGACAACAATAGTAACTCCTCTTCAGTTCAATACACTGTACTTGCTGGGAGCAGACACGAGTGCTATTTGCACTGTGTATGGCAAAGGGAGCACAATAGTGACTCTTCTTACCAGAAAACAACTCTTGCTTGTAGGACCAGAAACTGAGTGGGATTCAACTCCTTTTCTGACTGGGAAACAAACACTAGCTAGCCTTACAAGAAACACACTCTGCTTTTGAGAAAAGAGCACTCTTCTACTATACTGTGTTTCCTATGGGGTCCGAACAGTGAGCTTGCTCAGTACAAAAGAACTGTGCTTCCTACACACACGGGCCATATCTAGTTCAACTCTGCTTTGGAAACTGACAAGAACAGTAGATCGTTCTCAGTCCAATACATTGTACATGCTGGGAACAAATGACAGTGCTATTTGCGCTGTGTATGACAATGGGAGCGTAATAGTGCCTCTTATTACCAGAAAACAACTCTTGCTTGTAGGACCAGAAACTGCATGTGATTCAACTCCATTTAGGACTGGGAAACAAACGCTAGCTCGCCTTACAAGAAACAAACTCTGCTTTTGAGAAAAGAGCACTCTTCTACTCTACTGTGTTTCCTATAGGGCCAGAACAGTGAGCTTGCTCAGAACAAAAGAACTGTGCTTCCTACACACACGTTCCATATCTAGTTCAACTCTGCTTAGGAAACTGACAAGAACAGAAGCTCCTCTTCAGTCCAATACACTGTACTTGCTGGGAGCAGACGCGAGTGCTATTTGCACCCTGTATGGCAATGGGAGCACAATAGTGACTCTTCTTACCAGAAAACAACTCTTGCTCGTAGGACCAGAAAATGCATGGGATTCAACTCCATTTAGGACTGGGAAACAAACGCTAGCTCGCCTTACAAGAAACACACTCTGTTTTTGAGAAAAGAGCACTCTTCTACTCTACGGTGTTTCTTATAGGGCCAGAACAGTGAGCTTGCTCAGAACAAAAGAACTGTGTTTCCTACACACACGGGTCATATCTAGTTCCACTCTGCTTAGGACACTGACAAGAACAGTAGCTCCTCTACTGTACAATACACTGTACTTGCTGAGAACAGACACGAGTGCTATTTGCCCTGTGTATGACAATGGGAGCGCAATAGTGACTCTTCTTACCAGAAAACAACTCTTGCTTGTAGGACCAGAAACTGCGTGGGATTCAACTCCTTTTCTGACTGGGAAACAAACACTAGCTAGCCTTACAAGAAACACACTCTGCTTTTGAGAAAAGAGCACTCTTCTACTCTACTGTGTTTCCTATAGGTTCAGAACAGTGAGCTTGCTCAGGACAAAAGAACTGTGCTTCCTACACACACAGGCCATATCTAGTTCAACTCTGCATAGGAAACTGACAAGAACAGTAGCTCCTCTTCTGTCTAATACAATGTACTTGCTGGGAGCAGACGTGAGAGCTATTTGCACTGTGTATGACAATGGGAGCTCAATAGTGACTCTTCCCACCAGAAAACAACTCTTGCCTGTAGGACCAGAAACTGCATGTGATTCAACTCCATTTAGGACTGGGAAACAAACCATAGCTCGCCTTAGAGGAAACACACTCTGCTTTTGTGAAAAGAGCACTCTTCTACTCTACTGTGTTTCCTATAGGTTCAGAACAGTGAGCTTGCTCAGAACAAAAGAACTGTGCTTCCTACACACACGGGCCATATCTAGTTCAACTCTGCATAGGAAACTGACAAGAACAGTAGCTACTCTTCTGTCTAATACAATGTACTTGCTCGGAGCAGACATGAGAGCTATTTGCACTGTGTATGACAATGGGAGCTCAATAGTGACTCTTCCCACCAGAAAACAACTCTTGCCTGTAGGACCAGAAACTGCATGGTATTCAACTCCATTTAGGACTGGGAAACAAACGCTAGCTTGCCTTACAAGAACCACACTCTGCTTTTGAGAAAAGAGCACTCTTCTACTTTACTGTGTTTCCTATGGTGTCCGAAAAGTGAGCTTGCTCAGAACAAAAGAACTGTGCTTCCAACACACATGGGCCATATCTAGTTCAACTCTGCTTCGGAAACTGACAAGAACAGTAGCTCCTCTTCAGTCCAATACACCGTACTTGCTGGGAGCAGAAGCAAGTGCTATTTGCACTGTGTATGGCAAAGGGAGCACCATAGTGACTTTCCTTACCAGAAAACAACTGTTGCTCGCAGTACCAGAAACTGCATGTGATTCAATTCCATTTAGGACTGGGAAACAAACGCTAGCTCCCCTTACAAGAAACACACTCTGCTTTAGAGAAAAGAGCATTCTTCTACTCTACTGTGTTTCCTAAACGGCCAAAACAGTGAGCCTGCTCAGAACAAAAAACTGTGCTTCCTACACACGGGCTATATCTAGTTCAACTCTGATTAGTAAACTGACAAGAACAGTAGCTCCTCTTCAATCCAATACACTGTACTTGCTAGGAGCAGACGCGAGTGCTATTTGCACTGTGTATGGCAATGGGAGCGCAATAGTGACTCTTCTTACCAGAAAACAACTCTTGCTTGTAAGACCAGAAACTGCATGGGATTCAACTCCGTTTCTGACTGGAAAACAAACACTAGCTAGCCTTACAAGAAACACACTCTGCTTTTGAGAAAAGAGCACTCTTCTACTCTACTGTGTTTCCTATGGAGTCTGAACAGTGAGCTTGCTCAGAACAAAAGAAATGTCCCTCCTACACACACGGGTCATATCTAGTTCAACTCTGCTTATGAAACTGACAAGAACATTAGGTCCTCTTCAGTCCAATACACTGTACTTGCTGGGAACAGATGCGAGTGCTATTTGCACTGTGTATTGCAATGGGAGCACAATAGTGACACTTTTTACCAGAAAAAAACTCTTGCTCATAGGACACGAAACTGCATGTGATTCAACTTCATTTAAGACTGGGAAACAAACGCTAGCTCGCCTTAGAAGAAACACACTCTGCTTTTGAGAAAAGAGCACTCTTCTACTCTACTGTGTTTCCTAAAGGGCCAGAACCGTGAGCTTGCTCAGAACAAAAGAACTGTGCTTCCTACACACACCGTCCATATCTAGTTCAACTCTGCTTAGGAAACTGACAACAATAGTAGCTCCTTTTCAGTTCAATACACTGTACTTGCTGGGAGCAGACACGAGTGCTATTTGCACTGTGTATGGCAAAGGGAGCACAATAGTGACTCTTCTTACCAGAAAACAACTCTTGCTTGTAGGACCAGAAACTGAGTGGGATTCAACTCCTTTTCTGACTGGGAAACAAACACTAGCTAGCCTTACAAGAAACACACTCTGCTTTTGAGAAAAGAGCACTCTTCTACTCTACTGTTTTTCCTATGGGGTCCGAACAGTGAGCTTGCTCAGAACAAAAGAACTGTGCTTCCTAAACACACGGGCCATATCTAGTTCAACTCTGCTTTGGAAACTGACAATTACAGTAGATCGTCCTCAGTCCAATACATTGTACATGCTGGGAACAAACGACAGTGCTATTTGCGCTGTGTATGACAATGGGAGCGTAATAGTGCCTCTTATTACCAGAAAACAACTCTAGCTTGTAGAACCAGAAACTGCATGTGATTCAACTCCATTTAGGACTGAGAAACAAATGCTAGCTCGCCTTAGAAGAAACACACTCTGCTTTTGAGAAAAGAGCACTCATCTACTCTACTGTGTTTCCTATAAGTTCTGAACAGTGAGCTTGCTCAGAACAAAAGAACTGTGCTTCCTACACACACGGGCCATATCTAGTTCAACTCTGCTTAGGAAACTGACAAGAACATTAGCTCCTCTTCTGCCCAATACAATGTACTTGCTCGGAGCAGACGCGAGAGCTATTTGCACTGTGTATGACAATGGGAGCTCAATAGTGACTCTTCCCACCAGAAAACAACTCTTGCCCGTAGGACGAGAAACTTCATGTGATTCAACTACATTTAGGACTGGTAAACAAACGCTAGCTCGCCTTAGAAGAAACGCACTCTGCTTTTGAGAAAAGAGCACTCTTCTACTCTACTGTGTATCCTATAGGGCCAGAACAGTGAGCTTGCTCAGAACAAAAAAACTGTGCTTCCTACACACAGGGGCCATATTTAGTTCAACTCTGCTTAGGAAACTGACAAGAACAGTAGCTCCTCTTCTGTCCAATACACTGTACTTGCTGGGAACAGACGCCAGTGCTATTTGCCCTGTGTATGACAATGGGAGCACAATAGTGACTCTTCTTACCAGAAAATAACTCTTGCTCATAGGACCAGAAACTGCATGTTACTCAACTCCATTTAGGACATGGAAACAAATGCTAGCTTGCCTTACAAGAAACACACTCTGCTTTTGAGAAAAGAGCACTCTTCTACTCTACTGTGTTTCCTATGGGTTCCGAACAGAGAGTTTGCTCAGAACAAACGAACTGTGCTTCCTACACACATGGGCCATATCTTGTTCAACTCTGCTTCGGAAACTGACAAGAACAGTAGCTCCTTTTCAGTCCAATACACTGTACTTGCTGGGAGCAGACGTGAGTGCTATTTGCACTGTGTATGACAAAGGGAGCACCACAGTGACTTTCCTTACCAGAAAACAACTGTTGCTCGTAGTACCAGAAACTGCATGTGATTCAATTCCATTTAGGACTGGGAAACAAACGCTAGCTCCCCTTACAAGAAACACACTCTGCTTTTGAGAAAAGAGCATTCTTCTACTCTACTGTGTTTCCTAAAGGGCCAGAACAGTGAGCTTGCTCAGAACAAAAGAACTGTGCTTCCTACACACACGGGCCATATCTAGTTCAACTCTGTTTAGGAAACTGACAAGAACAGTAGCTCCTCTTCAGTCCAATACACTGTACTTGCTAGGAGCAGACGCGAGTGCTATTTGCACTGTGTATGGCAATGGGAGCACAATAGTGACTCTTCTTACCAGAAAACAACTCTTGCTCGTAGGACCAGAAAATGGATGGGATTCAACTTCATTTCTCACTGGGAAACAAACACTAGCTAGCCTTACAAGAAACACACTCTGCTTTTGAGAAAAGAGCACTCTTCTACTCTACTGTGTTTCCTATAGGTTCAGAACAGTGAGCTTGCTCAGAACAAAAGAACTGTGCTTCCTACACACACCGTCCATATCTAGTTCAACTCTGCTTAGGAAACTGACAACAATAGTAGCTCCTCTTCAGTTCAATACAGTGTACTTGCTGGGAGCAGACACGAGTGCTATTTGCACTGTGAATGGCAAAGGGAGCACAATAGTGACTCTTCTTACCAGAAAACAACTCTTGCTTGTAGGACCAGAAACTGAGTGGGATTCAACTCCTTTTCTGACTTGGAAACAAACACTAGCTAGCCTTACAAGAAACACACTCTGCTTTTGAGAAAAGAGCACTCTTCTACTCTACTGTGTTTCCTATGGGGTCCGAACAGTGAGCTTGCTCAGAACAAAAGAACTGTGCTTCCTACACACACAGGCCATATCTAGTTCAACTCTGCTTTGGAAACTGACAAGAACAGTAGATCGTCCTCAGTCCAACACATTGTACATGCTGGGAACAAACGACAGGGCTATTTGCGCTGTGTATGACAATGGGAGCGTAATAGTGCCTCTTGTTACGAGAAAACAACTCTTGCTTGTAGGACCAGAAACTGCTTGTGATTCAACTCCATTTAGTACTGGGAAACAAATGCTAGCTCGCCTTAGAAGAAACACACTCTGCTTTTGAGAAAAGAGCACTCATCTACTCTACTGTGTTTCATATAAGTTCTGAACAGTGAGCTTGCTCAGAACAAAAGAACTGTGCTTCCTACACACACAGGCCATATCTAGTTCAACTCTGCTTAGGAAACTGACAAGAACATTAGCTCCTCTTCTGTCCACTACAATGTACTTGCTCGGAGCACACGCGAGAGCTATTTGCACTGTGTATGACAATGGGAGCTCAATAGTGACTCTTCCCACCAGAAAACAACTCTTGCCTGTAGGACGAGAAACTGCATGTGATTCAACTCCATTTAGGACTGGTAAACAAACGATAGCTCGCCTTAGAAGAAACGCACTCTGCTTTGAGAAAAGAGCACTCTTCTACTCTACTGTGTTTCCTATAGGGCCAGAACAGCGAGCTTGCTCAGAACAAAAAACTGTACTTCCTACACACAGGGGCCATATTTAGTTCAACTCTGCATAGGAAACTGACAAGAACAGTAGCTCCTCTTCTGTCCAATACACTGTACCTGCTGGGAACAGACGCCAGTGCTATTTGCCCTGTATATGACAATGGGAGCACAATAGTGACTCTTCTTACCAGAAAACTACTCTTGCTCATAGGACCAGAAACTGCATGGGACTCAACTCCATTTAGGACTGGGAAACAAACGCTAGCTCCCCTTACAAGAAACACACTCTGCTTTTGAGAAAAGAGCGTTCTTCTATTCTACTGTGTTTCCAAAAGTGCCATAACAGTGAGCTTGCTCAGAACAAAAGAACTGTGCCTCCTAAACACGTGCCATATCTAGTTCAACTCTGCTTAGGAAACTGACAAGAACAGTAGCTCCTCTTCAGTCCAATACACTGTACTTGCTGGGAGCAGACGCGAGTGCTGTTTGAAATGTGTATGGCAAAGGGAACACCATAGTGACTTTCCTTACCAGAAAACAACTCTTGCTCGTAGGAACATAAAATGCATGGGATTCAACTTCATTTCTCACTGGGAAACAAACACTAGCTAGCCTTACAAGAAACACACTCTGCTTTTGAGAAAAGAGCACTCTTCTACTCTACTGTGTTTCCTATAGTTTCAGAACAGTCAGCTTGCTCAGAACAAAAGAACTGTGCTTCCTACACACACGGGCCATATCTAGTTCAACTCTGTATAGGAAACTGACAAGAACAGTAGCTGCTCTTCTGTCTAATACAACGTACTTGCTGGGAGCAGACGTGAGAGCTATTTGCACTGTGTATGACATTGGGAGCTCAATAGTGACTCTTCCCACCAAAAAACAACTCTTGCCTGTAGGAGCAGAAACTGGATGAGATTCAACTCCATTTAGGACTGGGAAACAAACCATAGCTCGCCTTAGAGGAAACACACTCTGCTTTTGAGAAAAGAGCGTTCTTCTATTCTACTGTGTTTCCAAAAGTGCCATAACAGTGAGCTTGCTCAGAACAAAAGAACTGTGCTTCCTACACACACGGGCCATATCTAGTTCAACTCTGCATAGGAAACTGACAAGAACAGTAGCTACTCTTCTGTCTAATACAATGTACTTGCTCGGAGCAGACATGAGAGCTATTTGCACTGTGTATGACAATGGGAGCTCAATAGTGACTCTTCCCACCAGAAAACAACTCTTGCCTGTAGGACCAGAAACTGCATGGTATTCAACTCCATTTAGGACTGGGAAACAAACGCTAGCTTGCCTTACAAGAACCACACTCTGCTTTTGAGAAAAGAGCACTCTTCTACTTTACTGTGTTTCCTATGGTGTCCGAAAAGTGAGCTTGCTCAGAACAAAAGAACTGTGCTTCCCACACACATGGGCCATATCTAGTTCAACTCTGCTTCGGAAACTGACAAGAACAGTAGCTCCTCTTCAGTCCAATACACCGTACTTGCTGGGAGCAGTAGCAAGTGCTATTTGCACTGTGTATGGCAAAGGGAGCACCATAGTGACTTTCCTTACCAGAAAACAACTGTTGCTCGCAGTACCAGAAACTGCATGTGATTCAATTCCATTTAGGACTGGGAAACAAACGCTAGCCCCCCTAACAAGAAACACACTCTGCTTTAGAGAACGGAGCATTTTTCTACTCTACTGTGTTTCCTAAATGGCCAGAACAGTGAGCTTGCTCAGAACAAAAAACTGTGCTTCCTACACACAGGCTATATCTAGTTCAACTCTGATTAGTAAACTGACAAGAACAGTAGCTCCTCTTCAGTCCAATACACTGTACTTGCTAGGAGCAGACGCGAGTGCTATTTGCACTGTGTATGGCAATGGGAGCGCAATAGTGACTCTTCTTACCAGAAAACAACTCTTGCTCGTAGGACCAGAAACTGCATGGGATTCAACTTCATTTCTCACTGGGAAACAAACACTAGCTAGCCTTACAAGAAACACACTCTGCTTTTGAGAAAAGAGCACTCTTCTACTCTACTGTGTTTCCTATAGGTTCAGAACAGTGAGCTTGCTCAGAACAAAAGAACTGTGCTTCCCACACACATGGGCCATATCTAGTTCAACTCTGCTTTGGAAACTGACAAGAACAGTAGCTCCTCTTCAGTCCAATACACTGTACTGCTGGGAGCAGACACAAGTGCTATTTGCACTGTGTATGGCAAAGGGAGCACCATAGTGACTTTTCTTACCAGAAAACAACTGTTGCTCATAGTACCAGAAACTGGATGTGATTCAATTCCATTTAGGACCGGGTAACAAACGCTAGCTCCCCTTACAAGAAACACACTCTGCTTTTGAGAAAAGAGCATTCTTCTACTCTACTGTGTTTCCTAAACAGCCAGAACAGTGAGCTTGCTCAGAACAAAAGAACTGTGCTTCCTACACACGGGCCATATCTAGTTCAACTCTGCTTAGGAAACTGACAAGAACAGTAGCTCCTCTTCAGTCTAATACAATGTACTTGCTGGGAGCAGACGTGAGAGCTATTTGCACTGTGTATGACAATGGGAGCTCAATAGTGACTCTTCCCACCAGAAAACAACTCTTGCCTGTAGGACCAGAAACTGCATGTGATTCAACTCCATTTAGGACTGGGAAACAAACCATAGCTCGCCTTAGAAGAAACACACTGTGCTTTTGTGAAAAGAGCACTCTTCTACTCTACTGTGTTTCCTGTAGGTTCAGAACAGTGAGCTTGCTCAGAACAAAAGAACTGTGCTTCCTACACACACGGGCCATATCTAGTTCAACTCTGCATAGGAAACTGACAAGAACAGTAGCTCCTCTTCTGTCTAATACAATGTACTTGCTGGGAGCAGACGTGAGAGCTATTTGCACTGTGTATGACAATGGGAGCTCAATAGTGACTCTTCCCACCAGAAAACAACTCTTGCCTGTAGGACCAGAAACTGCATGGGATTCAACTCCATTTAGGACTGGGAAACAAACGCTAGCTTGCCTTACAAGAAACACACTCTGCTTTTGAGAAAAGAGCACTCTTCTACTCTACTGTGTTTCTTATAGGGCCAGAACAGTGAGCTTGCTCAGAACAAAAGAACTGTGCTTCCTACACACACGGGCCATATCTAGTTCAACTCTGCTTAGGAAACTGACAAGAAGAGTAGCTCCTCTTCTGTCTAATACAATGTACTTGCTGCGAGCAGACGTGAGAGCTATTTGCACTGTGTATGACAATGGGAGCTCAATAGTGACTCTTCCCACCAGAAAACAACTCTTGCCTGTAGGACCAGAAATTGCATGTGATTCAACTCCATTTAGGACTGGGAAACAAACGCTAGCTTGCCTTACAAGAAACACACTCTGCTTTTGAGAAAAGAGCACTCTTCTACTCTACTGTGTTTCCTATGGTGTCCGAAAAGTGAGCTTCCTCAGAACAAAAGAACTGTGCTTCCCACACACATGGGCCATATCTAGTTCAACTCTGCTTAGGAAACTGACAAGAACAGTAGCTCCTCTTTAGTCCAATACACTGTACTTGCTGGGAGCAGACGCAAGTGCTATTTGCACTGTGTATGGCAAAGGGAGCACCATAGTGACTTTCCTTACCAGAAAACAACTGTTGCTCGCAGTACCAGAAACTGCATGTGATTCAATTCCATTTAGGACTGGGAAACAAACGCTAGCTCCCCTTACAAGAAACACACTCTGCTTTAGAGAAAAGAGCATTCTTCTACTCTACTGTGTTTCCTAAAGGGCCAGAACAGTGAGCTTGCTCAGAACAAAAAACTGTGCTTCCTACACACGGGCTATATCTAGTTCAACTCTGATTAGTAAACTGACAAGAACAGTAGCTCCTCTTCAGTCCTATACACTGTACTTGCTAGGAGCAGACGCGAGTGCTATTTGCACTGTGTATGGCAATGGGAGCGCAATAGTGACTCTTCTTACCAGAAAACAACTCTTGCTCGTAGGACCAGAAACTGCATGGGATTCAACTTCATTTCTCACTGGGAAACAAACACTAGCTAGCCTTACAAGAAACACACTCTGCTTTTGAGAAAAGAGCACTCTTCTACTCTACTGTGTTTCCTATAGGTTCAGAACAGTGAGCTTGCTCAGAACAAAAGAACTGTGCTTCCCACACACATGGGCCATATCTAGTTCAACTCTGCTTCGGAAACTGACAAGAACAGTAGCTCCTCTTCAGTCCAATACACTGTACTGCTGGGAGCAGACACAAGTGCTATTTGCACTGTGTATGGCAAAGGGAGCACCATAGTGACTTTCCTTACCAGAAAACAACTGTTGCTCATAGTACCAGAAACTGCATGTGATTCAATTCCATTTAGGACCGGGTAACAAACGCTAGATCCCCTTACAAGAAACACACTCTGCTTTTGAGAAAAGAGCATTCTTCTACTCTACTGTGTTTCCTAAACAGCCAGAACAGTGAGCTTGCTCAGAACAAAAGAACTGTGCTTCCTACACACGGGCCATATCTAGTTCAACTCTGCTTAGGAAACTGACAAGAACAGTAGCTCCTCTTCAGTCTAATACAATGTACTTGCTGGGAGCAGACGTGAGAGCTATTTGCACTGTGTATGACAATGGGAGCTCAATAGTGACTCTTCCCACCAGAAAACAACTCTTGCCTGTAGGACCAGAAACTGCATGTGATTCAACTCCATTTAGGACTGGGAAACAAACCATAGCTCGCCTTAGAAGAAACACACTGTGCTTTTGTGAAAAGAGCACTCTTCTACTCTACTGTGTTTCCTGTAGGTTCAGAACAGTGAGCTTGCTCAGAACAAAAGAACTGTGCTTCCTACACACACGGGCCATATCTAGTTCAACTCTGCATAGGAAACTGACAAGAACAGTAGCTCCTCTTCTGTCTAATACAATGTACTTGCTGGGAGCAGACGTGAGAGCTATTTGCACTGTGTATGACAATGGGAGCTCAATAGTGACTCTTCCCACCAGAAAACAACTCTTGCCTGTAGGACCAGAAACTGCATGGGATTCAACTCCATTTAGGACTGGGAAACAAACGCTAGCTTGCCTTACAAGAAACACACTCTGCTTTTGATAAAAGAGCACTCTTCTACTCTACTGTGTTTCTTATAGGGCCAGAACAGTGAGCTTGCTCAGAACAAAAGAACTGTGATTCCTACACACACGGGCCATATCTAGTTCAACTCTGCTTAGGAAACTGACAAGAACAGTAGCTCCTCTTCTGTCTAATACAATGTACTTGCTGCGAGCAGACGTGAGAGCTATTTGCACTGAGTATGACAATGGGAGCTCAATAGTGACTCTTCCCACCAGAAAACAACTCTTGCGTGTAGGACCAGAAATTGCATGTGATTAAACTCCATTTAGGACTGGGAAACAAACGCTAGCTTGCCTTACAAGAAACACACTCTGCTTTTGAGAAAAGAGCACTCTTCTACTCTACTGTGTTTCCTATGGTGTCCGAAAAGTGAGCTTCCTCAGAACAAAAGAACTGTGCTTCCCACACACATGGGCCATATCTAGTTCAACTCTGCTTAGGAAACTGACAAGAACAGTAGCTCCTCTTCAGTCCAATACACTGTACTTGCTGGGAGCAGACGCAAGTGCTATTTGCACTGTGTATGGCAAAGGGAGCACCATAGTGACTTTCCTTACCAGAAAACAACTGTTGCTCGCAGTACCAGAAACTGCATGTGATTCAATTCCATTTAGGACTGGGAAACAAACGCTAGCTCCCCTTACAAGAAACACACTCTGCTTTAGAGAAAAGAGCATTCTTCTACTCTACTGTGTTTCCTAAACGGCCAGAACAGTGAGCTTGCTCAGAAAATAAGAACTGTGCTTCCTACACACGGGCCATATCTAGTTCAACTCTGCTTAGGAAACTGACAAGAACAGTAGCTCCTCTTCAGTCCAATACACTATACTTGCTAGGAGCAGACGCGACTGCTATTTGCACTGTGTATGGCAAAGGGAGCGCAATAGTGACTCTTCTTACCAGAAAACAACTCTTGCTCGTAGGACCAGAAACTGCATGGGATTCAACTTCATTTCTCACTGGGAAATAATCACTAGCTAGCCTTACAAGAAACACACTCTGCTTTTGAGAAAAGAGCACTCTTCTACTTTACTGTGTTTCCTATGGTGTCCGAAAAGTGAGCTTGCTCAGAACAAAAGAACTGTGCTTCCCACACACATGGGCCATATCTAGTTCAACTCTGCTTCGGAAACTGACAAGAACAGTAGCTCCTCTTCAGTCCAATACACCGTACTTGCTGGGAGCAGAAGCAAGTGCTATTTGCACTGTGTATGGCAAAGGGAGCACCATAGTGACTTTCCTTACCAGAAAACATCTGTTGCTCGCAGTACCAGAAACTGCATGTGATTCAATTCCATTTAGGACTGGGAAACAAACGCTAGCTCCCCTTACAAGAAACACACTCTGCTTTAGAGAAAAGAGCATTCTTCTACTCTACTGTGTTTCCTAAACGGCCAAAACAGTGAGCTTGCTCAGAACAAAAAACTGTGCTTCCTACACACGGGCTATATCTAGTTCAACTCTGATTAGTAAACTGACAAGAACAGTAGCTCCTCTTCAGTCCAATACACTGTACTTGCTAGGAGCAGACGCAAGTGCTATTTGCACTGTGTATGGCAATGGGAGCGCAATAGTGACTCTTCTTACCAGAAAACAACTCTTGCTCGTAGGACCAGAAACTGCATGGGATTCAAATTCATTTCTCACTGGGAAACAAACACTAGCTAGCCTTACAAGAAACACACTCTGCTTTTGAGAAAAGAGCACTCTTCTACTCTACTGTGTTTCCTATAGGTTCAGAACAGTGAGCTTGCTCAGAACAAAAGAACTGTGCTTCCCACACACATGGGCCATATCTAGTTCAACTCTGCTTCGGAAACTGACAAGAACAGTAGCTCCTCTTTAGTCCAATACACTGTACTGCTGGGAGCAGACACAAGTGCTATTTGCACTGTGTATGGCAAAGGGAGCACCATAGTGACTTTCCTTACCAGAAAACAACTGTTGCTCATAGTACCAGAAACTGCATGTGATTCAATTCCATTTAGGACTGGGAAACAAACGCTAGCTCCCCTTACAAGAAACACACTCTGCTTTTGAGAAAAGAGCATTCTTCTACTCTACTGTGTTTCCTAAACAGCCAGAACAGTGAGCTTGCTCAGAACAAAAGAACTGTGCTTCCTACACACGGGCCATATCTAGTTCAACTCTGCTTAGGAAACTGAGAAGAACAGTAGCTCCTCTTCAGTCTAATACAATGTACTTGCTGGGAGCAGACGTGAGAGCTATTTGCACTGTGTATGACAATGGGAGCTCAATAGTGACTCTTCCCACCAGAAAACAACTCTTGCCTGTAGGACCAGAAACTGCATGTGATTCAACTCCATTTAGGACTGGGAAACAAACCATAGCTCGCCTTAGAAGAAACACACTGTGCTTTTGTGAAAAGAGCACTCTTCTCCTCTACTGTGTTTCCTGTAGGATCAGAACAGTGAGCTTGCTCAGAACAAAAGAACTGTGCTTCCTACACACACGGGCCATATCTAGTTCAACTCTGCATAGGAAACTGACAAGAACAGTAGCTCCTCTTCTGTCTAATACAATGTACTTGCTGGGAGCAGACGTGAGAGCTATTTGGACTGTGTATGACAATGGGAGCTCAATAGTGACTCTTCCCACCAGAAAACAACTCTTGCCTGTAGGACCAGAAACTGCATGTTACTCAACTCCATTTAGGACATGGAAACAAATGCTAGCTTGCCTTACAAGAAACACACTCTGCTTTTGAGAAAAGAGCACTCTTCTACTCTACTGTGTTTCCTATGGGTTCCGAACAGAGAGTTTGCTCAGAACAAACGAACTGTGCTTCCTACACACATGGGCCATATCTTGTTCAACTCTGCTTCGGAAACTGACAAGAACAGTAGCTCCTTTTCAGTCCAATACACTGTACTTGCTGGGAGCAGACGTGAGTGCTATTTGCACTGTGTATGACAAAGGGAGCACCACAGTGACTTTCCTTACCAGAAAACAACTGTTGCTCGTAGTACCAGAAACTGCATGTGATTCAATTCCATTTAGGACTGGGAAACAAACGCTAGCTCCCCTTACAAGAAACACACTCTGCTTTTGAGAAAAGAGCATTCTTCTACTCTACTGTGTTTCCTAAAGGGCCAGAACAGTGAGCTTGCTCAGAACAAAAGAACTGTGCTTCCTACACACACGGGCCATATCTAGTTCAACTCTGTTTAGGAAACTGACAAGAACAGTAGCTCCTCTTCAGTCCAATACACTGTACTTGCTAGGAGCAGACGCGAGTGCTATTTGCACTGTGTATGGCAATGGGAGCACAATAGTGACTCTTCTTACCAGAAAACAACTCTTGCTCGTAGGACCAGAAAATGCATGGGATTCAACTTCATTTCTCACTGGGAAACAAACACTAGCTAGCCTTACAAGAAACACACTCTGCTTTTGAGAAAAGAGCACTCTTCTACTCTACTGTGTTTCCTATAGGTTCAGAACAGTGAGCTTGCTCAGAACAAAAGAACTGTGCTTCCTACACACACGGGTCATATCTAGTTCAACTCTGCTTAGGAAACTGACAACAATAGTAGCTCCTCTTCAGTTCAATACAGTGTACTTGCTGGGAGCAGACAAGAGTGCTATTTGCACTGTGAATGGCAAAGGGAGCACAATAGTGACTCTTCTTACCAGAAAACAACTCTTGCTTGTAGGACCAGAAACTGAGTGGGATTCAAGTCCTTTTCTGACTTGGAAACAAACACTAGCTAGCCTTACAAGAAACACACTCTGCTTTTGAGAAAAGAGCACTCTTCTACTCTACTGTGTTTCCTATGGGGTCCGAACAGTGAGCTTGCTCAGAACAAAAGAACTGTGCTTCCTACACACACAGGCCATATCTAGTTCAACTCTGCTTTGGAAACTGACAAGAACAGTAGATCGTCCTCAGTCCAATACATTGTACATGCTGGGAACAAACGACAGGGCTATTTGCGCTGTGTATGACAATGGGAGCGTAATAGTGCCTCTTGTTACGAGAAAACAACTCTTGCTTGTAGGACCAGAAACTGCTTGTGATTCAACTCCATTTAGTACTGGGAAACAAATGCTAGCTCGCCTTAGAAGAAACACACTCTGCTTTTGAGAAAAGAGCACTCATCTACTCTACTGTGTTTCATATAACTTCTGAACATTGAGCTTGCTCAGAACAAAAGAACTGTGCTTCCTACACACACGGGCCATATCTAGTTCAACTCTGCTTAGGAAACTGACAAGAACATTAGCTCCTCTTCTGTCCACTACAATGTACTTGCTCGGAGCACACGCGAGAGCTATTTGCACTGTGTATGACAATGGGAGCTCAATAGTGACTCTTCCCACCAGAAAAGAACTCTTGCCTGTAGGACGAGAAACTGCATGTGATTCAACTCCATTTAGGACTGGTAAACAAACGCTAGCTCGCCTTAGAAGAAACGCACTCTGCTTTGAGAAAAGAGCACTCTTCTACTCTACTGTGTTTCCTATAGGGCCAGAACAGCGAGCTTGCTCAGAACAAAAAACTGTACTTCCTACACACAGGGGCCATATTTAGTTCAACTCTGCATAGGAAACTGACAAGAACAGTAGCTCCTCTTCTGTCCAATACACTGTACCTGCTGGGAACAGACGCCAGTGCTATTTGCCCTGTGTATGACAATGGGAGCACAATAGTGACTCTTCTTACCAGAAAACAACTCTTGCTCATAGGACCAGAAACTGCATGGACTCAACTCCATTTAGGACTGGGAAACAAACGCTAGCTTGCCTTACAAGAAACACACTCTGCTTTTGAGTAAAGAGCACTCTTCTACTCTACTGTCTTTCCTATGGGTTCCGAACAGAGAGTTTGCTCAGAACAAAAGAACTGTGCTTCCTACACACATGGGCAATATCTTGTTCAACTCTGTTTAGGAAACTGACAAGAACAGTAGCTCCTCTTCAGTCCAATACACTGTACTTGCTAGGAGCAGACGCGAGTGCTATTTGCACTGTGTATGGCAATGGGAGCGCAATAGTGACTCTTCTTACCAGAAAACAATTCTTGCCTGTAGGACCAGAAACTGCATGGGATTCAACTCCATTTCCCACTGGGAAACAAACACTAGCTAGCCTTACAAGAAACACACTCTGCTTTTGAGAAAAGAGCACTCTTCTACTCTACTGTGTTTCCTATAGGTTCAGAACAATAAGCTTGCTCAGAACAAAAGAACTGTGCTTCCTACACACACGGGCCATATCAAGTTCAACTCTGCATAGGAAACTGACAAGAACAGTAGCTCCTCTTCTGTCTAATACAATGTACTTGCTGGGAGCAGACGCGAGATCTATTTGCACTGTGTATGACAATGGGAGCTCAATTGTGACTCTTCCCACCAGAAAAAAACTCTTGCCTGTAGGACCAGAAACTGCATGGGATTCAATTCCATTTAGGACTGGGAAACAAACCATAGCTCGACTTAGAAGTAACACACTCTGCTTTTGAGAAAAGAGCACTCTTCTACTCTGTTGTGTTTCTTATAGGGCCAGAACAGTGAGCTTGCTCAGAACAAAAGAACTGTGCTTCCTACACACACGGGCCATATCTAGTTCAACTCTGCTTAGGAAACTGACAAGAAGAGTAGATCCTCTTCAGTCCAATACACTTTACATGCTGGGAACAGACGCCCTTGCTATTTGCCCTGTGTATGGCAATGGGAGCACAATAGTGACTCTTCTTACCAGAAAACAACTCTTGCTCGTAGGACCAGAAACTGCATGGGATTCAACTCCATTTAGGACTGGGAAACAAACGCTAGCTTGCCTTACAAGAAACACACTCTGCTTTTGAGAAAAGAGCACTCTTCTAATCTACTGTGTTTCCTATTGTGTCCGAACAGTGAGCTTGCTCAGAGCAAAAGAACTGTGCTTCCTACACACATGGGCCATATCTAGTTCAACTCTGTTTCGGAAACTACACAAGAACAGTAGCTCCTCTTCAGTCCAATACACTGTACTTGCTTGGAGCAGACGTGAGTGCTATTTGCACTGTGTATGGCAAAGGGAACACCATAGTGACTTTCCTTACCAGAAAACAACTTTTGCTCATAGTACCAGAAACTGCATGTGATTCAATTCCATTTAGGACTGGGAAACAAACGCTAGCTCCCCTTACAAGAAACACACTCTGCTTTTGAGAAAAGAGCGTTCTTCTATTCTACTGTGTTTCCAAAAGTGCCATAACAGTGAGCTTGCTCAGAACAAAAGAACTGTGCTTCCTAAACACGTGCCATATCTAGTTCAACTCTGCTTAGGAAACTGACAAGAACAGTAGCTCCTCTTCAGTCCAATACACTGTACTTGCTGGGAGCAGACGCGAGTGCTATTTGAAATGTGTATGGCAAAGGGAACACCATAGTGACTTTCCTTACCAGAAAACAACTCTTGCTCGTAGGACCATAAAATGCATGGGATTCAACTTCATTTCTCACTGGGAAACAAACACTAGCTAGCCTTACAAGAAACACACTCTGCTTTTGAGAAAAGAGCACTCTTCTACTCTACTGTGTTTCCTATAGTTTCAGAACAGTCAGCTTGCTCAGAACAAAAGAACTGTGCTTCCTACACACACGGGCCATATCTAGTTCAACTCTGTATAGGAAACTGACAAGAACAGTAGCTGCTCTTCTGTCTAATACAACGTACTTGCTGGGAGCAGACGCGAGAGCTATTTGCACTCTGTATGACATTGGGAGCTCAATAGTGACTCTTCCCACCAAAAAACAACTCTTGCCTGTAGGAGCAGAAACTGGATGAGATTCAACTCCATTTAGGACTGGGAAACAAACCATAGCTCACCTTAGAAGAAACACACTCTGCTTTTGAGAAAAGAGCACTCTTCTACTCTACTGTGTTTCTTATAGGGCCAGAACAGTGAGCTTGGTCAGAACAAAAGAACTGTGCTTCCTACACACACGGGCCATATCTAGTTCAACTCTGCTTAGGAAACTGACAAGAAGAGTAGCTCCTCTGCTGTCTAATACAATGTACTTGCTGCGAGCAGACGTGAGAGCTATTTGCACTGTGTATGACAATGGGAGCTCAATAGTGACTCTTCCCACCAGAAAACAACTCTTGCCTGTAGGACCAGAAACTGCATGTGATTCAACTCCATTTAGGACTGGGAAACAAACCATAGCTCGCCTTAGAGGAAACACACTCTGCTTTTGTGAAAAGAGCACTCTTCTACTCTACTGTGTTTCCTATAGGTTCAGAACAGTGAGCTTGCTCAGAACAAAAGAACTGTGCTTCCTACACACACGGGCCATATCTAGTTCAACTCTGCATAGGAAAGTGACAAGAACAGTAGCTACTCTTCTGTCTAATGCAATGTACTTGCTCGGAGCAGACATGATAGCTATTTGCACTGTGTATGACAATGGGAGCTCAATAGTGACTCTTCCCACCAGAAAACAACTGTTGCTCGCAGTACCAGAAACTGCATGTGATTCAATTCCATTTAGAACTGGGAAACAAACGCTAGCTCCCCTTACAAGAAACACACTCTGCTTTAGAGAAAAGAGCATTCTTCTACTCTACTGTGTTTCCTAAATGGCCAGAACAGTGAGCTTGCTCAGAACAAAAAACTGTGCTTCCTACACACGGGCTATATCTAGTTCAACTCTGATTAGTAAACTGACAAGAACAGTAGCTCCTCTTCAGTCCAATACACTGTACTTGCTAGGAGCAGACGCGAGTGCTATTTGCACTGTGTATGGCAATGGGAGCGCAATAGTGACTCTTCTTACCAGAAAACAACTCTTGCTCGTAGGACCAGAAACTGCATGGGATTCAACTTCATTTCTCACTGGGAAACAAACACTAGCTAGCCTTACAAGAAACACACTCTGCTTTTGAGAAAAGAGCACTCTTCTACTCTACTGTGTTTCCTATAGGTTCAGAACAGTGAGCTTGCTCAGAACAAAAGAACTGTGCTTCCCACACACATGGGCCATATCTAGTTCAACTCTGCTTTGGAAACTGACAAGAACAGTAGCTCCTCTTCAGTCCAATACACTGTACTGCTGGGAGCAGACACAAGTGCTATTTGCACTGTGTATGGCAAAGGGAGCACCATAGTGACTTTTCTTACCAGAAAACAACTGTTGCTCATAGTACCAGAAACTGTATGTGATTCAATTCCATTTAGGACCGGGTAACAAACGCTAGCTCCCCTTACAAGAAACACACTCTGCTTTGAGAAAAGAGCATTCTTCTACTCTACTGTGTTTCCTAAACAGCCAGAACAGTGAGCTTGCTCAGAACAAAAGAACTGTGCTTCCTACACACGGGCCATATCTAGTTCAACTCTGCTTAGGAAACTGACAAGAACAGTAGCTCCTCTTCAGTCTAATACAATGTACTTGCTGGGAGCAGACGTGAGAGCTATTTGCACTGTGTATGACAATTGGAGCTCAATAGTGACTCTTCCCACCAGAAAACAACTCTTGCCTGTAGGACCAGAAACTGCATGTGATTCAACTCCATTTAGGACTGGGAAACAAACCATAGCTCGCCTTAGAAGAAACACACTCTGCTTTTGTGAAAAGAGCACTCTTCTACTCTACTGTGTTTCCTGTAGGTTCAGAACAGTGAGCTTGCTCAGAACAAAAGAACTGTGCTTCCTACACACACGGGCCATATCTAGTTCAACTCTGCATAGGAAACTGACAAGAACAGTAGCTCCTCTTCTGTCTAATACAATGTACTTGCTGGGAGCAGACGTGAGAGCTATTTGCACTGTGTATGACAATGGGAGCTCAATAGTGACTCTTCCCACCAGAAAACAACTCTTGCCTGTAGGACCAGAAACTGCATGGGATTCAACTCCATTTAGGACTGGGAAACAAACGCTAGCTTGCCTTACAAGAAACACACTCTGCTTTTGAGAAAAGAGCACTCTTCTACTCTACTGTGTTTCTTATAGGGCCAGAACAGTGAGCTTGCTCAGAACAAAAGAACTGTGCTTCCTACACACACGGGCCATATCTAGTTCAACTCTCCTTAGGAAACTGACAAGAAGAGTAGCTCCTCTTCTGTCTAATACAATGTACTTGCTGCGAGCAGACGTGAGAGCTATTTGCACTGTGTATGACAATGGGAGCTCAATAGTGACTCTTCCCACCAGAAAACAACTCTTGCCTGTAGGACCAGAAATTGCATGGGATTCAACTCCATTTAGGACTGGGAAACAAACGCTAGCTTGCCTTACAAGAAACACACTCTGCTTTTGAGAAAAAAGCACTCTTCTACTCTACTGTGTTTCCTATGGTGTCCGAAAAGTGAGCTTCCTCAGAACAAAAGAACTGTGCTTCCCACACACATGGGCCATATCTAGTTCAACTCTGCTTAGGAAACTGACAAGAACAGTAGCTCCTCTTTAGTCCAATACACTGTACTTGCTGGGAGCAGACGCAAGTGCTATTTGCACTGTGTATGGCAAAGGGAGCACCATAGTGACTTTCCTTACCAGAAAACAACTGTTGCTCGCAGTACCAGAAACTGCATGTGATTCAATTCCATTTAGGACTGGGAAACAAACGCTAGCTCCCCTTACAAGAAACACACTCTGCTTTAGAGAAAAGAGCATTCTTCTACTCTACTGTGTTTCCTAAAGGGCCAGAACAGTGAGCTTGCTCAGAACAAAAAACTGTGCTTCCTACACACGGGCTATATCTAGTTCAACTCTGATTAGTAAACTGACAAGAACAGTAGCTCCTCTTCAGTCCTATACACTGTACTTGCTAGGAGCAGACGCGAGTGCTATTTGCACTGTGTATGGCAATGGGAGCGCAATAGTGACTCTTCTTACCAGAAAACAACTCTTGCTCGTAGGACCAGAAACTGCATGGGATTCAACTTCATTTCTCACTGGGAAACAAACACTAGCTAGCCTTACAAGAAACACACTCTGCTTTTGAGAAAAGAGCACTCTTCTACTCTACTGTGTTTCCTATAGGTTCAGAACAGTCAGCTTGCTCAGAACAAAAGAACTGTGCTTCCCACACACATGGGCCATATCTAGTTCAACTCTGCTTCGGAAACTGACAAGAACAGTAGCTCCTCTTCAGTCCAATACACTGTACTGCTGGGAGCAGACACAAGTGCTATTTGCACTGTGTATGGCAAAGGGAGCACCATAGTGACTTTCCTTACCAGAAAACAACTGTTGCTCATAGTACCAGAAACTGCATGTGATTCAATTCCATTTAGGACCGGGTAACAAACGCTAGATCCCCTTACAAGAAACACACTCTGCTTTTGAGAAAAGAGCATTCTTCTACTCTACTGTGTTTCCTAAACAGCCAGAACAGTGAGCTTGCTCAGAACAAAAGAACTGTGCTTCCTACACACGGGCCATATCTAGTTCAACTCTGCTTAGGAAACTGACAAGAACAGTAGCTCCTCTTCAGTCTAATACAATGTACTTGCTGGGAGCAGACGTGAGAGCTATTTGCACTCTGTATGACAATGGGAGCTCAATAGTGACTCTTCCCACCAGAAAACAACTCTTGCCTGTAGGACCAGAAACTGCATGTGATTCAACTCCATTTAGGACTGGGAAACAAACCATAGCTCGCCTTAGAAGAAACACACTGTGCTTTTGTGAAAAGAGCACTCTTCTACTCTACTGTGTTTCCTGTAGGTTCAGAACAGTGAGCTTGCTCAGAACAAAAGAACTGTGCTTCCTACACACACGGGCAAAATCTAGTTCAACTCTGCATAGGAAACAGACAAGAACAGTAGCTCCTCTTCTGTCTAATACAATGTACTTGCTGGGAGCAGACGTGAGAGCTATTTGCACTGTGTATGACAATGGGAGCTCAATAGTGACTCTTCCCACCAGAAAACAACTCTTGCCTGTAGGACCAGAAACTGCATGGGATTCAACTCCATTTAGGACTGGGAAACAAACGCTAGCTTGCCTTACAAGAAACACACTCTGCTTTTGAGAAAAGAGCACTCTTCTACTCTACTGTGTTTCTTATAGGGCCAGAACAGTGAGCTTGCTCAGAACAAAAGAACTGTGATTCCTACACACACGGGCCATATCTAGTTCAACTCTGCTTAGGAAACTGACAAGAACAGTAGCTCCTCTTCTGTCTAATACAATGTACTTGCTGCGAGCAGACGTGAGAGCTATTTGCACTGAGTATGACAATGGGAGCTCAATAGTGACTCTTCCCACAGAAAACAACTCTTGCGTGTAGGACCAGAAATTGCATGTGATTAAACTCCATTTAGGACTGGGAAACAAACGCTAGCTTGCCTTACAAGAAACACACTCTGCTTTTGAGAAAAGAGCACACTTCTACTCTACTGTGTTTCCTATGGTGTCCGAAAAGTGAGCTTCCTCAGAACAAAAGAACTGTGCTTCCCACACACATGGGCCATATCTAGTTCAACTCTGCTTAGGAAACTGACAAGAACAGTAGCTCCTCTTCAGTCCAATACACTGTACTTGCTGGGAGCAGACGCAAGTGCTATTTGCACTGTGTATGGCAAAGGGAGCACCATAGTGACTTTCCTTACCAGAAAACAACTGTTGCTCGCAGTACCAGAAAACTGCATGTGATTCAATTCCATTTAGGACTGGGAAACAAACGCTAGCTCCCCTTACAAGAAACACACTCTGCTTTAGAGAAAAGAGCATTCTTCTACTCTACTGTGTTTCCTAAACGGCCAGAACAGTGAGCTTGCTCAGAAAATAAGAACTGTGCTTCCTACACACGGGCCATATCTAGTTCAACTCTGCTTAGGAAACTGACAAGAACAGTAGCTCCTCTTCAGTCCAATACACTATACTTGCTAGGAGCAGACGCGACTGCTATTTGCACTGTGTATGGCAAAGGGAGCGCAATAGTGACTCTTCTTACCAGAAAACAACTCTTGCTCGTAGGACCAGAAACTGCATGGGATTCAACTTCATTTCTCACTGGGAAATAATCACTAGCTAGCCTTACAAGAAACACACTCTGCTTTTGAGAAAAGAGCACTCTTCTACTTTACTGTGTTTCCTATGGTGTCCGAAAAGTGAGCTTGCTCAGAACAAAAGAACTGTGCTTCCCACACACATGGGCCATATCTAGTTCAACTCTGCTTCAGAAACTGACAAGAACAGTAGCTCCTCTTCAGTCCAATACACCGTACTTGCTGGGAGCAGAAGCAAGTGCTATTTGCACTGTGTATGGCAAAGGGAGCACCATAGTGACTTTCCTTACCAGAAAACATCTGTTGCTCGCAGTACCAGAAACTGCATGTGATTCAATTCCATTTAGGACTGGGAACAAACGCTAGCTCCCCTTACAAGAAACACACTCTGCTTTAGAGAAAAGAGCATTCTTCTACTCTACTGTGTTTCCTAAACGGCCAAAACAGTGAGCTTGCTCAGAACAAAAAACTGTGCTTCCTACACACGGGCTATATCTAGTTCAACTCTGATTAGTAAACTGACAAGAACAGTAGCTCCTCTTCAGTCCAATACACTGTACTTGCTAGGAGCAGACGCGAGTGCTATTTGCACTGTGTATGGCAATGGGGAGCGCAATAGTGACTCTTCTTACCAGAAAACAACTCTTGCTCGTAGGACCAGAAACTGCATGGGATTCAAATTCATTTCTCACTGGGAAACAAACACTAGCTAGCCTTACAAGAAACACACTCTGCTTTTGAGAAAAGAGCACTCTTCTACTCTACTGTGTTTCCTATAGGTTCAGAACAGTGAGCTTGCTCAGAACAAAAGAACTGTGCTTCCCACACACATGGGCCATATCTAGTTCAACTCTGCTTCGAAAACTGACAAGAACAGTAGCTCCTCTTTAGTCCAATACACTGTACTGCTGGGAGCAGACACAAGTGCTATTTGCACTGTGTATGGCAAAGGGAGCACCATAGTGACTTTCCTTACCAGAAAACAACTGTTGCTCATAGTACCAGAAACTGCATGTGATTCAATTCCATTTAGGACTGGGAAACAAACGCTAGCTCCCCTTACAAGAAACACACTCTGCTTTTGAGAAAAGAGCATTCTTCTACTCTACTGTGTTTCCTAAACAGCCAGAACAGTGAGCTTGCTCAGAACAAAAGAACTGTGCTTCCTACACACGGGCCATATCTAGTTCAACTCTGCTTAGGAAACTGACAAGAACAGTAGCTCCTCTTCAGTCTAATACAATGTACTTGCTGGGAGCAGACGTGAGAGCTATTTGCACTGTGTATGACAATGGGAGCTCAATAGTGACTCTTCCCACCAGAAAACAACTCTTGCCTGTAGGACCAGAAACTGCATGTGATTCAACTCCATTTAGGACTGGGAAACAAACCATAGCTCGCCTTAGAAGAAACACACTGTGCTTTTGTGAAAAGAGCACTCTTCTACTCTACTGTGTTTCCTGTAGGATCAGAACAGTGAGCTTGCTCAGAACAAAAGAACTGTGCTTCCTACACACACGGGCCATATCTAGTTCAACTCTGCATAGGAAACTGACAAGAACAGTAGCTCCTCTTCTGTCTAATACAATGTACTTGCTGGGAGCAGACGTGAGAGCTATTTGCACTGTGTATGACAATGGGAGCTCAATAGTGACTCTTCCCACCAGAAAACAACTCTTGCCTGTAGGACCAGAAACTGCATGGGATTCAACTCCATTTAGGACTGGGAAACAAACGCTAGCTTGCCTTACAAGAAACACACTCTGCTTTTGAGAAAAGAGCACTCTTCTACTCTACTGTGTTTCCTATGGTGTCCGAAAAGTGAGCTTGCTCAGAACAAAAGAACTGTGCTTCCCACACACATGGGCCATATCTAGTTCAACTCTGCTTCAGAAACTGACAAGAACAGTAGCTCCTCTTCAGTCCAATACACTGTACTTGCTGGGAGCAGACACAAGTGCTATTTGCACTGTGTATAGCAAAGGGAGCACCATAGTGACTTTCCTTACCAGAAAACAACTGTTGCTCGTAGTACCAGAAACTGCATGTGATTCAATTCCATTTAGGACTGGGAAACAAACGCTAGCTCCCCTTACAAGAAACACACTCTGCTTTTGAGAAAAGAGCATTCTTCTACTCTACTGTGTTTCCTAAACGGCCAGAAGAGTGAGCTTGCTCAGAACAAAAGAACTGTGCTTCCTACACACGGGCCATATCTAGTTCAACTCTGCTTAGGACACTGACAAGAACAGTAGCTCCTCTACTGTACAATACACTGTACTTGCTGAGAACAGACGCGAGTGCTATTTGCCCTGTGTATGATAATGGGAGCGCAATAGTGACTCTTCTTACCAGAAAACAACTCTTGCTTGTAGGACCAGAAACTCCATGTGATTCAACTCCATTTAGGACTGGGAAACAAATGCTAGCTTGCCTTAGAAGAAACACACTCTGCTTTTGAGAAAAGAGCACTCATCTACTCTACTGTGTTTCATATAAGTTCTGAACAGTGAGCTTGCTCAGAACAAAAGAACTGTGCTTGCTTCACACACGGGCCATATCTAGTTCAACTCTGCTTAGGAAACTGACAAGAACATTAGCTCCTCTTCTGTCCAATAAAATGTACTTGCTGGGAGCAGACGTGAGAGCTATTTGCACTGTGTATGACAATGGGAGCGCAATAGTGACTCTTCCCACCAGAAAACAACTCTTGCCTGTAGGAAGAGAAACTGCATGTGATTCAACTCCATTTAGGACTGGTAAACAAACGCTAGCTCGCCTTAGAAGAAACGCATTCTGCTTTTGAGAAAAGAGCACTCTTCTACTCTACTGTGTTTCCTATAGGGCCAGAACAGTGAGCATGCTCAGAACAAAAGAACTGTGCTTCCTACACACGGGCCAAATCTAGTTCAACTCTGCTTAGGAAACTGACAAGAACAGTAGCTCCTCTTCAGTCCAATACACTGTACTTGCTGGGAGCAGACGCGAGTGCTATTTGCACTGTGTATGGCAAAGGGAACACCATAGTGACTTTCCTTTCCAGAAAACAACTGTTGCTCGTAGTACCAGAAACTGCATGTGATTCAATTCCATTTAGGACTGGAAAAGAAACGCTAGCTCCCCTTACAAGAAACACACTCTGCTTTTGAGAAAAGAGGACTCTTCTACTCTACTGTGTTTCCTATAGTTTCAGAACAGTCAGCTTGCTCAGAACAAAAGAACTGTGCTTGGTACACACACGGGCCATATCTAGTTCAACTCTGCATAGGAAACTGACAAGAACAGTAGCTCCTCTTCTGTCTAATACAATGTACTTGCTGGGAGCAGACGTGAGAGCTATTTGCACTGTGTATGACAATGGGAGCTCAATAGTGACTCTTCCCACCAGAAAACAACTCTTGCCTGGAGGACCAGAAACTGCATGGTATTCAACTCCATTTAGGACTGGGAAACAAACGCTAGCTTGCCTTACAAGAAACACACTCTGCTTTTGAGAAAAGAGCACTCTTCTACTCTACTGTGTTTCCTATGGTGTCCGAAAAGTGAGCTTGCTCAGAACAAAAGAACTGTGCTTCCCACACACATGGGCCATATCTAGTTCAACTCTGCTTCGGAAACTGACAAGAACAGTAGCTCCTCTTCAGTCCAATACACTGTACTTGCTGGGAGCAGACGCAAGAGCTATTTGCACTGTGTATGGCAAAGGGAGCAACATAGTGACTTTCCTTACCAGTAAACAACTGTTACTCGCAGTACCAGAAACTGCATGTGATTCATTTCCATTTAGGACTGGGAAACAAACGCTAGCTCCCCTTACAAGAAACACACTCTGCTTTAGAGAAAAGAGCATTCTTCTACTCTACTGTGTTTCCTAAACGGCCAAAAGAGTGAGCTTGCTCAGAACAAAAGAACTGTGCTTCCTACACACGGGCCATATCTAGTTCAACTCTGCTTAGTAAACTGACAAGAACAGTAGCTCCTCTTCAATCCAATACACTGTACTTGCTAGGAGCAGACGCGAGTGCTATTTGCACTGTGTATGGCAATGGGAGCGCAATAGTGACTCTTCTTACCAGAAAACAACTCTTGCTCGTAGGACCAGAAACTGCATGGGATTCAACTTCATTTCTCACTGGGAAACGAACACTAGCTAGCCTTACAAGAAACACACTCTGCTTTTGAGAAAAGAGCACTCTTCTACTCTACTGTGTTTCCTATGATGTACGAACAGTGAGCTTGCTCAGAACAAAAGAACTGTGCTTCCCACACACACAGGCCATATCTAGTTCAACTCTGCATAGGAAACTGACAAGAACAGTAGCTCCTCTTCTGTTTAATACAACGTACTTGCTGGGAGTAGACGCGAGAGCTATTTGCACTGTGTATGACATTGGGAGCTCATTAGTGACTCTACCCACCAAAAAACAACGCTTGCCTGTAGGAGCAGAAACTGGATGAGATTCAACTCCATTTAGCACTGGGAAACAAACCATAGCTCGCCTTAGAAGAAGCACACTCTGCTTTTGAGAAAAGAGCACTCATCTACTCTACTGTGTTTCTTATAGAGCCAGAACAGTGAGCTTGCTCAGAACAAAAGACCTGTGCTTCCTACACACGGGCCATATCTAGTTCAACTCTGCTTAGGAAACTGACAAGAACAGTAGATCCTCTTCAGTCCAATACACTTTACATGCTAGGAACAGACGCCCGTGCTATTTGCCCTGTGTATGACAATGGGAGCACAATAGTGACTCTTCTTACAAGAAAACAACTCTTGCTCGTAGGACCAGAAACTGCATGGGATTCAACTCCATTTAGGACTGGGAAACAAACGCTAGCTTGCCTTACAAGAAACACACTCTGCTTTTGAGAAAAGAGCACTCTTCTACTCTACTGTGTTTCCTATGGTGTCCGAACAGTGATCTTGCTCAGAACAAAAGAACTGTGCTTCCCACACACATGGGCCATATCTAGTTCAACTCTGCTTCGGAAACTGACAAGAACAGTAGCTCCTCTTCAGTCCAATATACTGTACTTGCTGGGAGCAGACGCAAGTGCTATTTGCACTGTGTATGGCAAAGGGAGCACCATAGTGACTTTCCTTACCAGAAAACAACTGTTGCTCGTAGTACCAGAAACTGCATGTGATTCAATTCCATTTAGGACTGGGAAACAAACGCTAGCTCCCCTTACAAGAAACACACTCTGCTTTTGAGAAAAGAGCATTCTTCTACTCTACTGTGTTTCCTAAACAGCCAGAACAGTGAGCTTGCTCAGAACAAAAGAACTGTGCTTCCTACACACGGGCCATATCTAGTTCAACTCTGCATAGGAAACTGACAAGAACAGTAGCTACTCTTCTGTCTAATACAATGTACTTGCTCGGAGCAGACATGAGAGCTATTTGCACTGTGTATGACAATGGGAGCTCAATAGTGACTCTTCCCACCAGAAAACAACTCTTGCCTGTAGGACCAGAAACTGCATGGTATTCAACTCCATTTAGGACTGGGAAACAAACGCTAGCTTGCCTTACAAGAACCACACTCTGCTTTTGAGAAAAGAGCACTCTTCTACTTTACTGTGTTTCCTATGGTGTCCGAAAAGTGAGCTTGCTCAGAACAAAAGAACTGTGCTTCCCACACACATGGGCCATATCTAGTTCAACTCTGCTTCGGAAACTGACAAGAACAGTAGCTCCTCTTCAGTCCAATACACCGTACTTGCTGGGAGCAGTAGCAAGTGCTATTTGCACTGTGTATGGCAAAGGGAGCACCATAGTGACTTTCCTTACCAGAAAACAACTGTTGCTCGCAGTACCAGAAACTGCATGTGATTCAATTCCATTTAGGACTGGGAAACAAACGCTAGCTCCCCTTACAAGAAACACACTCTGCTTTAGAGAAAAGAGCATTCTTCTACTCTACTGTGTTTCCTAAATGGCCAGAACAGTGAGCTTGCTCAGAACAAAAAACTGTGCTTCCTACACACGGGCTATATCTAGTTCAACTCTGATTAGTAAACTGACAAGAACAGTAGCTCCTCTTCAGTCCAATACACTGTACTTGCTAGGAGCAGACGCGAGTGCTATTTGCACTGTGTATGGCAATGGGAGCGCAATAGTGACTCTTCTTACCAGAAAACAACTCTTGCTCGTAGGACCAGAAACTGCATGGGATTCAACTTCATTTCTCACTGGGAAACAAACACTAGCTAGCCTTACAAGAAACACACTCTGCTTTTGAGAAAAGAGCACTCTTCTACTCTACTGTGTTTCCTATAGGTTCAGAACAGTGAGCTTGCTCAGAACAAAAGAACTGTGCTTCCCACACACATGGGCCATATCTAGTTCAACTCTGCTTTGGAAACTGACAAGAACAGTAGCTCCTCTTCAGTCCAATACACTGTACTGCTGGGAGCAGACACAAGTGCTATTTGCACTGTGTATGGCAAAGGGAGCACCATAGTGACTTTTCTTACCAGAAAACAACTGTTGCTCATAGTACCAGAAACTGTATGTGATTCAATTCCATTTAGGACCGGGTAACAAACGCTAGCTCCCCTTACAAGAAACACACTCTGCTTTTGAGAAAAGAGCATTCTTCTACTCTACTGTGTTTCCTAAACAGCCAGAACAGTGAGCTTGCTCAGAACAAAAGAACTGTGCTTCCTACACACGGGCCATATCTAGTTCAACTCTGCTTAGGAAACTGACAAGAACAGTAGCTCCTCTTCAGTCTAATACAATGTACTTGCTGGGAGCAGACGTGAGAGCTATTTGCACTGTGTATGACAATGGGAGCTCAATAGTGACTCTTCCCACCAGAAAACAACTCTTGCCTGTAGGACCAGAAACTGCATGTGATTCAACTCCATTTAGGACTGGGAAACAAACCATAGCTCGCCTTAGAAGAAACACACTGTGCTTTTGTGAAAAGAGCACTCTTCTACTCTACTGTGTTTCCTGTAGGTTCAGAACAGTGAGCTTGCTCAGAACAAAAGAACTGTGCTTCCTACACACACGGGCCATATCTAGTTCAACTCTGCATAGGAAACTGACAAGAACAGTAGCTCCTCTTCTGTCTAATACAATGTACTTGCTGGGAGCAGACGTGAGAGCTATTTGCACTGTGTATGACAATGGGAGCTCAATAGTGACTCTTCCCACCAGAAAACAACTCTTGCCTGTAGGACCAGAAACTGCATGGGATTCAACTCCATTTAGGACTGGGAAACAAACGCTAGCTTGCCTTACAAGAAACACACTCTGCTTTTGAGAAAAGAGCACTCTTCTACTCTACTGTGTTTCTTATAGGGCCAGAACAGTGAGCTTGCTCAGAACAAAAGAACTGTGCTTCCTACACACACGGGCCATATCTAGTTCAACTCTGCTTCGGAAACTGACAAGAAGAGTAGCTCCTCTTCTGTCTAATACAATGTACTTGCTGCGAGCAGACGTGAGAGCTATTTGCACTGTGTATGACAATGGGAGCTCAATAGTGACTCTTCCCACCAGAAAACAACTCTTGCCTGTAGGACCAGAAATTGCATGTGATTCAACTCCATTTAGGACTGGGAAACAAACGCTAGCTTGCCTTACAAGAAACACACTCTGCTTTTGAGAAAAGAGCACTCTTCTACTCTACTGTGTTTCCTATGGTGTCCGAAAAGTGAGCTTCCTCAGAACAAAAGAACTGTGCTTCCCACACACATGGGCCATATCTAGTTCAACTCTGCTTAGGAAACTGACAAGAACAGTAGCTCCTCTTTAGTCCAATACACTGTACTTGCTGGGAGCAGACGCAAGTGCTATTTGCACTGTGTATGGCAAAGGGAGCACCATAGTGACTTTCCTTACCAGAAAACAACTGTTGCTCGCAGTACCAGAAACTGCATGTGATTCAATTCCATTTAGGACTGGGAAACAAACGCTAGCTCCCCTTACAAGAAACACACTCTGCTTTAGAGAAAAGAGCATTCTTCTACTCTACTGTGTTTCCTAAAGGGCCAGAACAGTGAGCTTGCTCAGAACAAAAAACTGTGCTTCCTACACACGGGCTATATCTAGTTCAACTCTGATTAGTAAACTGACAAGAACAGTAGCTCCTCTTCAGTCCTATACACTGTACTTGCTAGGAGCAGACGCGAGTGCTATTTGCACTGTGTATGGCAATGGGAGCGCAATAGTGACTCTTCTTACCAGAAAACAACTCTTGCTCGTAGGACCAGAAACTGCATGGGATTCAACTTCATTTCTCACTGGGAAACAAACACTAGCTAGCCTTACAAGAAACACACTCTGCTTTTGAGAAAAGAGCACTCTTCTACTCTACTGTGTTTCCTATAGGTTCAGAACAGTGAGCTTGCTCAGAACAAAAGAACTGTGCTTCCCACACACATGGGCCATATCTAGTTCAACTCTGCTTCGGAAACTGACAAGAACAGTAGCTCCTCTTCAGTCCAATACACTGTACTGCTGGGAGCAGACACAAGTGCTATTTGCACTGTGTATGGCAAAGGGAGCACCATAGTGACTTTCCTTACCAGAAAACAACTGTTGCTCATAGTACCAGAAACTGCATGTGATTCATTCCATTTAGGACCGGGTAACAAACGCTAGATCCCCTTACAAGAAACACACTCTGCTTTTGAGAAAAGAGCATTCTTCTACTCTACTGTGTTTCCTAAACAGCCAGAACAGTGAGCTTGCTCAGAACAAAAGAACTGTGCTTCCTACACACGGGCCATATCTAGTTCAACTCTGCTTAGGAAACTGACAAGAACAGTAGCTCCTCTTCAGTCTAATACAATGTACTTGCTGGGAGCAGACGTGAGAGCTATTTGCACTGTGTATGACAATGGGAGCTCAATAGTGACTCTTCCCACCAGAAAACAACTCTTGCCTGTAGGACCAGAAACTGCATGTGATTCAACTCCATTTAGGACTGGGAAACAAACCATAGCTCGCCTTAGAAGAAACACACTGTGCTTTTGTGAAAAGAGCACTCTTCTACTCTACTGTGTTTCCTGTAGGTTCAGAACAGTGAGCTTGCTCAGAACAAAAGAACTGTGCTTCCTACACACACGGGCCATATCTAGTTCAACTCTGCATAGGAAACTGACAAGAACAGTAGCTCCTCTTCTGTCTAATACAATGTACTTGCTGGGAGCAGACGTGAGAGCTATTTGCACTGTGTATGACAATGGGAGCTCAATAGTGACTCTTCCCACCAGAAAACAACTCTTGCCTGTAGGACCAGAAACTGCATGGGATTCAACTCCATTTAGGACTGGGAAACAAACGCTAGCTTGCCTTACAAGAAACACACTCTGCTTTTGAGAAAAGAGCACTCTTCTACTCTACTGTGTTTCTTATAGGGCCAGAACAGTGAGCTTGCTCAGAACAAAAGAACTGTGATTCCTACACACACGGGCCATATCTAGTTCAACTCTGCTTAGGAAACTGACAAGAACAGTAGCTCCTCTTCTGTCTAATACAATGTACTTGCTGCGAGCAGACGTGAGAGCTATTTGCACTGAGTATGACAATGGGAGCTCAATAGTGACTCTTCCCACCAGAAAACAACTCTTGCGTGTGGGACCAGAAATTGCATGTGATTAAACTCCATTTAGGACTGGGAAACAAACGCTAGCTTGCCTTACAAGAAACACACTCTGCTTTTGAGAAAAGAGCACTCTTCTACTCTACTGTGTTTCCTATGGTGTCCGAAAAGTGAGCTTCCTCAGAACAAAAGAACTGTGCTTCCCACACACATGGGCCATATCTAGTTCAACTCTGCTTAGGAAACTGACAAGAACAGTAGCTCCTCTTCAGTCCAATACACTGTACTTGCTGGGAGCAGACGCAAGTGCTATTTGCACTGTGTATGGCAAAGGGAGCACCATAGTGACTTTCCTTACCAGAAAACAACTGTTGCTCGCAGTACCAGAAACTGCATGTGATTCAATTCCATTTAGGACTGGGAAACAAACGCTAGCTCCCCTTACAAGAAACACACTCTGCTTTAGAGAAAAGAGCATTCTTCTACTCTACTGTGTTTCCTAAACGGCCAGAACAGTGAGCTTGCTCAGAAAATAAGAACTGTGCTTCCTACACACGGGCCATATCTAGTTCAACTCTGCTTAGGAAACTGACAAGAACAGTAGCTCCTCTTCAGTCCAATACACTATACTTGCTAGGAGCAGACGCGACTGCTATTTGCACTGTGTATGGCAAAGGGAGCGCAATAGTGACTCTTCTTACCAGAAAACAACTCTTGCTCGTAGGACCAGAAACTGCATGGGATTCAACTTCATTTCTCACTGGGAAATAATCACTAGCTAGCCTTACAAGAAACACACTCTGCTTTTGAGAAAAGAGCACTCTTCTACTTTACTGTGTTTCCTATGGTGTCCGAAAAGTGAGCTTGCTCAGAACAAAAGAACTGTGCTTCCCACACACATGGGCCATATCTAGTTCAACTCTGCTTCGGAAACTGACAAGAACAGTAGCTCCTCTTCAGTCCAATACACCGTACTTGCTGGGAGCAGAAGCAAGTGCTATTTGCACTGTGTATGGCAAAGGGAGCACCATAGTGACTTTCCTTACCAGAAAACATCTGTTGCTCGCAGTACCAGAAACTGCATGTGATTCAATTCCATTTAGGACTGGGAAACAAACGCTAGCTCCCCTTACAAGAAACACACTCTGCTTTAGAGAAAAGAGCATTCTTCTACTCTACTGTGTTTCCTAAACGGCCAAAACAGTGAGCTTGCTCAGAACAAAAAACTGTGCTTCCTACACACGGGCTATATCTAGTTCAACTCTGATTAGTAAACTGACAAGAACAGTAGCTCCTCTTCAGTCCAATACACTGTACTTGCTAGGAGCAGACGCGAGTGCTATTTGCACTGTGTATGGCAATGGGAGCGCAATAGTGACTCTTCTTACCAGAAAACAACTCTTGCTCGTAGGACCAGAAACTGCATGGGATTCAAATTCATTTCTCACTGGGAAACAAACACTAGCTAGCCTTACAAGAAACACACTCTGCTTTTGAGAAAAGAGCACTCTTCTACTCTACTGTGTTTCCTATAGGTTCAGAACAGTGAGCTTGCTCAGAACAAAAGAACTGTGCTTCCCACACACATGGGCCATATCTAGTTCAACTCTGCTTCGGAAACTGACAAGAACAGTAGCTCCTCTTTAGTCCAATACACTGTACTGCTGGGAGCAGACACAAGTGCTATTTGCACTGTGTATGGCAAAGGGAGCACCATAGTGACTTTCCTTACCAGAAAACAACTGTTGCTCATAGTACCAGAAACTGCATGTGATTCAATTCCATTTAGGACTGGGAAACAAACGCTAGCTCCCCTTACAAGAAACACACTCTGCTTTTGAGAAAAGAGCATTCTTCTACTCTACTGTGTTTCCTAAACAGCCAGAACAGTGAGCTTGCTCAGAACAAAAGAACTGTGCTTCCTACACACGGGCCATATCTAGTTCAACTCTGCTTAGGAAACTGAGAAGAACAGTAGCTCCTCTTCAGTCTAATACAATGTACTTGCTGGGAGCAGACGTGAGAGCTATTTGCACTGTGTATGACAATGGGAGCTCAATAGTGACTCTTCCCACCAGAAAACAACTCTTGCCTGTAGGACCAGAAACTGCATGTGATTCAACTCCATTTAGGACTGGGAAACAAACCATAGCTCGCCTTAGAAGAAACACACTGTGCTTTTGTGAAAAGAGCACTCTTCTACTCTACTGTGTTTCCTGTAGGATCAGAACAGTGAGCTTGCTCAGAACAAAAGAACTGTGCTTCCTACACACACGGGCCATATCTAGTTCAACTCTGCATAGGAAACTGACAAGAACAGTAGCTCCTCTTCTGTCTAATACAATGTACTTGCTGGGAGCAGACGTGAGAGCTATTTGGACTGTGTATGACAATGGGAGCTCAATAGTGACTCTTCCCACCAGAAAACAACTCTTGCCTGTAGGACCAGAAACTGCATGGGATTCAACTCCATTTAGGACTGGGAAACAAACGCTAGCTTGCCTTACAAGAAACACACTCTGCTTTTGAGAAAAGAGCACTCTTCTACTCTACTGTGTTTCCTATGGTGTCCGAAAAGTGAGCTTGCTCAGAACAAAAGAACTGTGCTTCCCACACACATGGGCCATATCTAGTTCAACTCTGCTTCAGAAACTGACAAGAACCGTAGCTCCTCTTCAGTCCAATACACTGTACTTGCTGGGAGCAGACACAAGTGCTATTTGCACTGTGTATAGCAAAGGGAGCACCATAGTGACTTTCCTTACCAGAAAACAACTGTTGCTCGTAGTACCAGAAACTGCATGTGATTCAATTCCATTTAGGACTGGGAAACAAACGCTAGCTCCCCTTACAAGAAACACACTCTGCTTTTGAGTAAAGAGCATTCTTCTACTCTACTGTGTTTCCTAAACGGCCAGAACAGTGAGCTTGCTCAGAACAAAAGAACTGTGCTTCCTACACACGGGCCATATCTAGTTCAACTCTGCTTAGGACACTGACAAGAACAGTAGCTCCTCTACTGTACAATACACTGTACTTGCTGAGAACAGACGCGAGTGCTATTTGCCCTGTGTATGATAATGGGAGCGCAATAGTGACTCTTCTTACCAGAAAACAACTCTTGCTTGTAGGACCAGAAACTCCATGTGATTCAACTCCATTTAGGACTGGGAAACAAATGCTAGCTTGCCTTAGAAGAAACACACTCTGCTTTTGAGAAAAGAGCACTCATCTACTCTACTGTGTTTCATATAAGTTCTGAACAGTGAGCTTGCTCAGAACAAAAGAACTGTGCTTCCTACACACACGGGCCATATCTAGTTCAACTCTGCTTAGGAAACTGACAAGAACATTAGCTCCTCTTCTGTCCAATAAAATGTACTTGCTCGGAGCAGACGCGAGAGCTATTTGCACTGTGTATGACAATGGGAGCGCAATAGTGACTCTTCCCACCAGAAAACAACTCTTGCCTGTAGGAAGAGAAACTGCATGTGATTCAACTCCATTTAGGACTGGTAAACAAACGCTAGCTCGCCTTAGAAGAAACGCATTCTGCTTTTGAGAAAAGAGCACTCTTCTACTCTACTGTGTTTCCTATAGGGCCAGAACAGTGAGCATGCTCAGAACAAAAGAACTGTGCTTCCTACACACGGGCCAAATCTAGTTCAACTCTGCTTAGGAAACTGACAAGAACAGTAGCTCCTCTTCAGTCCAATACACTGTACTTGCTGGGAGCAGACGCGAGTGCTATTTGCACTGTGTATGGCAAAGGGAACACCATAGTGACTTTCCTTTCCAGAAAACAACTGTTGCTCGTAGTACCAGAAACTGCATGTGATTCAATTCCATTTAGGACTGGAAAAGAAACGCTAGCTCCCCTTACAAGAAACACACTCTGCTTTTGAGAAAAGAGGACTCTTCTACTCTACTGTGTTTCCTATAGTTTCAGAACAGTCAGCTTGCTCAGAACAAAAGAACTGTGCTTCCTACACACACGGGCCATATCTAGTTCAACTCTGCATAGGAAACTGACAAGAACAGTAGCTCCTCTTCTGTCTAATACAATGTACTTGCTGGGAGCAGACGTGAGAGCTATTTGCACTGTGTATGACAATGGGAGCTCAATAGTGACTCTTCCCACCAGAAAACAACTCTTGCCTGGAGGACCAGAAACTGCATGGTATTCAACTCCATTTAGGACTGGGAAACAAACGCTAGCTTGCCTTACAAGAAACACACTCTGCTTTTGAGAAAAGAGCACTCTTCTACTCTACTGTGTTTCCTATGGTGTCCGAAAAGTGAGCTTGCTCAGAACAAAAGAACTGTGCTTCCCACACACATGGGCCATATCTAGTTCAACTCTGCTTCGGAAACTGACAAGAACAGTAGCTCCTCTTCAGTCCAATACACTGTACTTGCTGGGAGCAGACGCAAGAGCTATTTGAACTGTGTATGGCAAAGGGAGCACCATAGTGTCTTTCCTTACCAGTAAACAACTGTTACTCGCAGTACCAGAAACTGCATGTGATTCATTTCCATTTAGGACTGGGAAACAAACGCTAGCTCCCCTTACAAGAAACACACTCTGCTTTAGAGAAAAGAGCATTCTTCTACTCTACTGTGTTTCCTAAACGGCCAAAAGAGTGAGCTTGCTCAGAACAAAAGAACTGTGCTTCCTACACACGGGCCATATCTAGTTCAACTCTGCTTAGTAAACTGACAAGAACAGTAGCTCCTCTTCAATCCAATACACTGTACTTGCTAGGAGCAGACGCGAGTGCTATTTGCACTGTGTATGGCAATGGGAGCGCAATAGTGACTCTTCTTACCAGAAAACAACTCTTGCTCGTAGGACCAGAAACTGCATGGGATTCAACTTCATT
>NW_026737252.1:0-46000 GCF_949786415.1 Peromyscus eremicus | reverse complement strand
CTGGCACTATAGGAAACACAGTAGAGAAGAATAGTACTCTTTTCTCAAAAGCAGAGTGTGTTTCTTGTAAGGCGAGCTAGCGTTTGTTTCCTAGTCCTAAATGGAGTTGAATCACATGCAGTTTTTGGTCCTATGAACAAGAGTTTTTTTCTGGTAAGAAAAGTCACATTACACTCCCATTGCCATACACAGTGCAAATAGCACTCGCGTCTGTTCCCAGCAATTACAGTGTATTGGACTGAATAGGTGCTACTGTTCTTGTCAGTTTCCTAAGCAGAGTTGAACTAGATATGATCCGTGTGTAGGAAGCACAGTTCTTTTGTTCTGAGCAAGCTCACTGTTTGGACCCCATAGGATACACAGTAGAGTAGAAGAGTGCTCTTTTCTCTAAAGCAGAGTGCGTTTCTTGTAAGGCGAGCTAGCGTTTGTTTCCCAGTCCTAAATGGAGTTGAATCACATGTAGTTTCTGGTCCTACGAGCAAGAGTTGTTTTCTGGTAAGAAGAGTCACTAGTGCGCTGCCATTGCCATACACAGGACAAATAGCACTGGCGTCTGTTCGCAGCAAGTACAGTGTATTGGACTAAAGAGGATCTACTGTTCTTGTCAGGTTCCTAAGCAGAATTGAACTAGATATGGCAGTGTGTGTAGGAAGCACAGATCTTTTGTTCAGAGCAAGCTCACTGTTTGGACCCCATAGGAAACACACTAGAGTAGAAGAGTGCTCTTTTCTCTAAAGCAGAGTGTGTTTCTTGTAAGGCGAGCTAGCGTTTGTTTCCCAGTCCTAAATGGAGTTGAATCACATGCAGTTTCTTTTCCTACAAACAAGAGTTGTTTTCTGGTAAGGAAAGTCACTATTGTGCTCCCATTGCCATATACAGGGCAAATAGCACTGGCGTCTGTTCCCAGCAAGTACAGTGTATTGGACTGAATAGGAGCTCCTGTTCTTGTCAGTTTCCTGAGCAGAGATGAACTACATATGGTCCTTGTGTGTAGGAAGCACAGTCTTTTGTTCGGAGCAAGCTCACTGTTTGGACCCCACAGGAAACACAGTAGAGTAGAAGAGTGCTCTTTTCTCAAAAGCAGAGTGTGTTTCTTGTAAGGCGAGCTAGCGTTTGTGTCCCAGTCCTAAATGGAGTGGAATCACATGCAGTTTCTGGTCCTACGTGCAAGAGTTGTTTTATGGTAAGAATAGTCACTATTGCGCTGCCATTGCCATACACAGGACAAATAGCACTGGCGTCTGTTCCCAGCAAGTACAGTGTATTGGACTGAATAGGATCTACTGTTCTTGTCAGGTCCCTAAGCATTATTGAACTAGATATGGCCCTTGTGAAGAAGCACAGTTCTTTTGTTCTGAGCAAGCTCACTGTTCGGACCCCATAGGAAACACAGTAGAGTAGAAGAGTGCTCTTTTCTCAAAAGCAGAGTGTGTTTCTTGTAAGGCGAGCTAGCGTTTGTTTCGCAGTCCTAAATGGAGTTGAATCACATGCAGTTTCTGGTCCTACGAGCAAGAGTTGTTTTCTGGTAAGGAAAGTCACGATTGCGCTTTCATTGGCATACACAGTGCATATAGCACTCGCGTCTGTTCCCAGCAAGTACAGTGTATCGGACTTAAGAGGAGCTACTGTTCTTTTCAGTTTCCTAAGCAGAGTTGAACTAGATATGGCCCGTGTGTGTAGGAAGCACAGTTCTTATGTTCTGAGCAAGATCACTGTTCTGGCACTATAGGAAACACAGTAGAGAAGAATAGTACTCTTTTCTCAAAAGCAGAGTGTGTTTCTTGTAAGGCGAGCTAGCGTTTGTTTCCTAGTCCTAAATGGAGTTGAATCACATGCAGTTTTTGGTCCTATGAACAAGAGTTTTTTTCTGGTAAGAAAAGTCACATTACACTCCCATTGCCATACACAGTGCAAATAGCACTCGCGTCTGTTCCCAGCAATTACAGTGTATTGGACTGAATAGGTGCTACTGTTCTTGTCAGTTTCCTAAGCAGAGTTGAATTAGATATGATCCGTGTGTAGGAAGCACAGTTCTTTTGTTCTGAGCAAGCTCACTGTTTGGACCCCATAGGATACACAGTAGAGTAGAAGAGTGCTCTTTTCTCTAAAGCAGAGTGCGTTTCTTGTAAGGCGAGCTAGCGTTTGTTTCCCAGTCCTAAATGGAGTTGAATCACATGTAGTTTCTGGTCCTACGAGCAAGAGTTGTTTTCTGGTAAGAAGAGTCACTAGTGCGCTGCCATTGCCATACACAGGACAAATAGCACTGGCGTCTGTTCGCAGCAAGTACAGTGTATTGGACTAAAGAGGATCTACTGTTCTTGTCAGGTTCCTAAGCAGAATTGAACTAGATATGGCAGTGTGTGTAGGAAGCACAGATCTTTTGTTCAGAGCAAGCTCACTGTTTGGACCCCATAGGAAACACACTAGAGTAGAAGAGTGCTCTTTTCTCTAAAGCAGAGTGTGTTTCTTGTAAGGCGAGCTAGCGTTTGTTTCCCAGTCCTAAATGGAGTTGAATCACATGCAGTTTCTTTTCCTACAAACAAGAGTTGTTTTCTGGTAAGGAAAGTCACTATTGTGCTCCCATTGCCATATACAGGGCAAATAGCACTGGCGTCCGTTCCCAGCAAGTACAGTGTATTGGACTGAATAGGAGCTCCTGTTCTTGTCAGTTTCCTGAGCAGAGATGAACTACATATGGTCCTTGTGTGTAGGAAGCACAGTCTTTTGTTCGGAGCAAGCTCACTGTTTGGACCCCACAGGAAACACAGTAGAGTAGAAGAGTGCTCTTTTCTCAAAAGCAGAGTGTGTTTCTTGTAAGGCGAGCTAGCGTTTGTGTCCCAGTCCTAAATGGAGTGGAATCACATGCAGTTTCTGGTCCTACGTGCAAGAGTTGTTTTATGGTAAGAATAGTCACTATTGCGCTGCCATTGCCATACACAGGACAAATAGCACTGGCGTCTGTTCCCAGCAAGTACAGTGTATTGGACTGAATAGGATCTCCTGTTCTTGTCAGGTCCCTAAGCATTATTGAACTAGATATGGCCCTTGTGAAGAAGCCCAGTTCTTTTGTTCTGAGCAAGCTCACTGTTCGGACCCCATAGGAAACACAGTAGAGTAGAAGAGTGCTCTTTTCTCAAAAGCAGAGTGTGTTTCTTGTAAGGCGAGCTAGCGTTTGTTTCGCAGTCCTAAATGGAGTTGAATCACATGCAGTTTCTGGTCCTACGAGCAAGAGTTGTTTTCTGGTAAGGAAAGTCACGATTGCGCTTTCATTGGCATACACAGTGCATATAGCACTCGCATCTGTTCCCAGCAAGTACAGTGTATCGGACTTAAGAGGAGCTACTGTTCTTTTCAGTTTCCTAAGCAGAGTTGAACTAGATATGGCCTGTGTGAGTAGGAAGCACAGTTCTTATGTTCTGAGCAAGCTACTGTTCTGGCCCTATAGGAAACACAGTAGAGTAGATGAGTGCTCTTTTCTCTAAAGCAGAGTGTGTTTCATGTAAGGCCAGCTAGCATTTGTTTCCCAGTCCTAAATGGAGTTGAATCACATGCAGTTTCTGGTCCTACGAGCAAGAGTTGTTTTCTGGTAAGGAAAGTCACTATTGCGCTCCCATTGCCATCCACAGGGCAAATAGCTCTCGCGTCTGTTCCCAGTAAGTACAGTGTATCGGAGTGAAGAGAAGCTACTGTTCTTGTCAGTGTCTTAAGCAGAGTTGAAATAGATATGGCCAGTGTGTAGGAAGCACAGTTCTTTTGTTCTGAGCAAGCTCACTCTTCTGGCCCTGTAGGAAACACAGTAGAGTAGAAGAGTGCTCTTTTCTCTAAAGCAGAGTGTGTTTCTTTTAAGGCGAGTTAGCTTTTGTTTCCCAGTCCTAAATGGAGTTGAATCCCATGCAGTTTCTGGTCCTATGAGCAAGAGTTGTTTTCTGGTAAGAAGAGTCACTATTGCGCTGACATTGCCATACACAGGACAAATAGCACTGGCGTCTCTTCCCAGCAAGTACAGTGTAATGGACTGAAGAGGATCTACTGTTCTTGTCAGGTTCCTAAGCAGAATTGAACTAGATATGGCCGTGTGTGCAGGAAGCACAGTTCTTTTATTCTGAGCAAACTCACTGTTCAGACCCCATAGGAAACACAGTAGAATAGAAGAGTGCTCTTTTCTCAAAAGCAGAGTGTGTTTCATGTAAGGCGAGCTAGCGTTTGTTTCCCAGTAATAAATGGAGTTGAATCACATGCAATTTCTGGTCCTATGAACAAGAGTTGTTTTCTGGTAAGGAAAGTCACATTGCGCTTTCATTGGCATACACAGTGCAAATAGCACTCGCGTCTGTTCCAAGCAAGTACAGTGTATTGGACTGAATAGGTGCTACTGTT
This sequence comes from Peromyscus eremicus, assembly GCF_949786415.1. Taxonomy (NCBI): domain Eukaryota; kingdom Metazoa; phylum Chordata; class Mammalia; order Rodentia; family Cricetidae; genus Peromyscus; species Peromyscus eremicus. Next base: position 41,623 of record NW_026737252.1, on the reverse strand, counting down.
CTTGTCAGTTTCCTAAGCAGAGTTGAACTAGATATGGCCCGTGTGTGTAGGAAGCACAGTTCTTTTGTTCTGAGCAAGCTCACTGTTTGGACCCCAAAGGATACACAGTAGAGTAGAAGAGTGCTCTTTTCTCTAAAGCAGAGTGTGATTCTTGTAAGGCGAGCTAGCGTTTGTTTCGCAGTCCTAAATGGAGTTGATTCCCATGCAGTTTCTGGTACTACAAGCAAGAGTTGTTTTCTCGTAAGAAGAGTCACTATTGTGCTGGCATTGCCATACACAGGACAAATAGCACTGGCCTCTGTTCACAGCAAATACAGTGTATTGGACTGAAGAGGATCTGCTGTTCTTGTCAGGTTCCTAAGCAGAATTTAACTACATATGGCCGTGTGTGTAGGAAGCACAGTTCTTTTGTTCTGAGCAAGCTCACTGTTCTGGCCCTTTAGGAAACATAGTAGAGTAGAAGAGTGCTCTTTTCTCAAAAATAGAGTGTGTTTCTTGTAAGGCAAGATAGAGTTTGTTTTCCAGTCCTAAATGGAGTTGAATCACATGCAGTTTTTCTTCCTACAAGCAAGAGTTGTTTTCTGGTAAGAAGAGTGACTATTGTGCTCCAATAGCCATACACAGTGCAAATAGCACTCGTGTCTGTTACCAGCAAGTACAGTGTATTGGACTGAAGAGGAGATACTGTTCTTGTCAGTTTCCTAAGCAGAGTTGAACTAGATATGGCCCGTGTTTGTAGGAAGCACAGTTGTTTTTTTCTGAGCAAGCTCGCTGTTCTGGCCCTATAGGAAACACAGGAGAGTAGAAGAGTGCTGTTTTCTCAAAAGCAGAGTGTGTTTCTTGTAAGGCGAGCTAGCGTTTGTTTCCCAGTCCTAAACGGAGTTGAATCCCATGCAGTTTCTGGTCCTACGAGCAAGAGTTGTTTTCTGGTAAGAAGAGTCACTATTGCGCTCCAATTGCTATATACAGTGCAAATAGCACTCCCGTCTGTTCCCAGCAAGTACAGTGTATTGGACTGAAGAGGAGCTACTGTTCTTGTCAGTTTCCTAAGCAGAGTTGAACTCGATATGGCCCGTGTGTGTAGGAAGCACAGTTCTTTTGTTCTGAGCAAGCTCACTGTTCAGACCCCAATGGAAACACAGTAGAGTAGAAGAGTGCTCTTTTCTCCAAAGCAGAGTGAGTTTCTTGTAAGGCGAGCTAGCGTTTGTTTCCCAGTCTGAAATGGAGTTGAATCACATGCAGTTTCTGGTCCTAAGAGCAAGAGTTGTTTTATGGTAAGAGGAGTCACTATTGCACTGCCATTGCCATACACAGGACAAATAGGACTGGCGTCTGCTCCCAGCAAGTACAGTGTACTGGACTGAAGAGGATCTTCTGTTCTTGTCAGGTTACTAAGCAGACTTGAACTAGATATGGCCGTGTGTGTAGGAAGCACAGTTCTTTTGTTCTGAGCAAGCTCACTGTTCGGACCCCATAGGAAACACAGTAGAGTAGAAGAGTGCTCTTTTCTCAAAAGCAGAGTGTGTTTCATGTAAGGCGAGCTAGCGTTTGTGTCCCAGTCCTAAATGGAGTGGAATCACATGCAGTTTCTGGTCCTACGTGCAAGAGTTGTTTTATGGTAAGAATAGTCACTATTGCGCTGCCATTGCCATACACAGGACAAATAGCACTGGCGTCTGTTCCCAGCAAGTACAGTGTATTTGACTGAATAGGATCTACTGTTCTTGTCAGGTCCCTAAGCAGAATTGAACTAGATATGGCCCTTGTGAAGAAGCCCAGTTCTTTTGTTCTGAGCAAGCTCACTGTTCGGACCCCATAGGAAACACAGTAGAGTAGAAGAGTGCTCTTTTCTCAAAAGCAGAGTGTGTTTCTTGTAAGGCGAGCTAGCGTTTGTTTCGCAGTCCTAAATGGAGTTGAATCACATGCAGTTTCTGGTCCTACGAGCAAGAGTTGTTTTCTGGTAAGGAAAGTCACGATTGCGCTTTCATTGGCATACACAGTGCATATAGCACTCGTGTCTGTTCCCAGCAAGTACAGTGTATCGGACTTAAGTGAGCTACTGTTCTTTTCAGTTTCCTAAGCAGAGTTGAACTAGATATTGCCCGTGTGAGTAGGAAGCACAGTTCTTATGTTCTGAGCAAGCTCACTGTTCTGGCCCTATAGGAAACACAGTAGAGTAGATGAGTGCTCTTTTCTATAAAGCAGAGTGTGTTTCATGTAAGGCCAGCTAGCATTTGTTTCCCAGTCCTAAATGGAGTTGAATCACATGCAGTTTCTGGTACTAAGAGCAAGAGTTGTTTTCTGGTAAGGAAAGTCACTATTGCGCTCCCATTGCCATCCACAGGGCAAATAGCTCTCGCGTCTGTTCCCAGTAAGTACAGTGTATCGGACTGAAGAGAAGCTACTGTTCTTGTCAGTGTCTTAAGCAGAGTTGAAATAGATATGGCCCGTGTGTAGGAAGCACAGTTCTTTTGTTCTGAGCAAGCTCACTGTTCTGGCCCTATAGGAAACACAGTAGAGTAGAAGAGTGCTCTTTTCTCTAAAGCAGAGTGTATTTCTTGTAAGGCGAGCTAGCGTTTGTTTCCCAGTCCTAAATGGAGTTGAATCACATGCAGTTTCTGGTCCTAAGAGCAAGAGTTGTTTTATGGTAAGAGGAGTCACTATTGCACTGCCATTGCCATACACAGGACAAATAGGACTGGCGTCTGCTCCCAGCAAGTACAGTGTATTGGACTGAAGAGGATCTTCTGTTCGTGTCAGGTTACTAAGCAGACTTGAACTAGATATGGCCGTGTGTGTAGGAAGCACAGTTCTTTTGTTCTGAGCAAGCTCACTGTTCGGACCCCATAGGAAACACAGTAGAGTAGAAGAGTGCTCTTTTCTCAAAAGCAGAGTGTGTTTCATGTAAGGCGAGCTAGCGTTTGATTCCCAGTCCTAAATGAAGTTGAATGACATGCAGTTTCTGGTCCTAAGAGCAAGAGTTGTTTTCTGGTAAGGAAAGTCACTATTGTGCTCCCATTGCCATACACAGTGCAAATAGCTCTCGCGTCTGTTCCCAGCAAGTACAGTGTATCGGACTGAATAGGAGCTACTGTTCTTGTCAGTTTCCTAAGCAGTGTTGAACTAGTTATGGTCCATGTGTGTAGGAAGCACAGTTCTTTTGTTCTTTGCAAGCTCACTGTTTGGACCCCATAGGAAACACAGTAGAGTAGAAGAGTGCTCTTTTCTTAAAAGCAGAGTGTGTTTCTTTTAAGGCGAGCTAGCATTTGTTTCCCAGTCCTAAATGGAGTTGAATCACATGCAGTTTCTGGTCTTACGATCAAGAGTTGTTTTCTGGTAAGGAAAGTCACTATTGTGCTCCCATTGCCATACACAGTGCAAATAGCACTGGCGTCTGTTCCCAGCAAGTACAGTGTATTGGACTGAATAGGTACTACTGTTCTTGTCAGTTTCCTAAGCAGAGTTGAACTTTATATAATCCATGTGTGTAGGAAGCACAGTTCTTTTGTTCTGAGCAAGCTCACTGTCTGGAACCCATAGGAAACACAGTAGAGTAGAAGAGTGCTCTTTTCTCTAAAGCAGAGTGTGTTTCTTGAAAGGCGAGCTAGCGTTTGTTTCCCAGACCTAAATGGAGTTGATTCCCATGCAGTTTCTGGTACTACGAGCAAGAGTTGTTTTCTGGTAAGAAGAGTCACTATTGCGCTGCCATTGCCATACACAGGACAAATAGCACTGGCGTCTGTTCGCAGCAAGTACAGTGTATTGGACTAAAGAGGATCTACTGTTCTTGTCAGGTTCCTAAGCAGAATTGAACTAGATATGGCAGTGTGTGTAGGAAGCACAGATCTTTTGTTCAGAGCAAGCTCACTGTTTGGACCCCATAGGAAACACAGTAGAGTAGAAGAGTGCTCTTTTCTCAAAAGCAGAGTGTGTTTCTTGTAAGGCGAGCTAGCGTTTGTTTCCCAGTCCTAAATGGAGTGGAATCACATGCAGTTTCTGGTCCTACGAGCAAGAGTTGTTTTATGGTAAGGAAAGTCACGATTGCGCTTTCATTGTCATACACAGTGCATATAGCACTCGTGTCTGTTCCCAGCAAGTACAGTGTATCGGACTTAAGAGGAGCTACTGTTCTTTTCAGTTTCCTAAGCAGAGTTGAACTAGATATGGCCCGTGTGACAAGGAAGCACAGTTCTTATGTTCTGAGCAAGCTACTGTTCTGGCACTATAGGAAACACAGTAGAGTAGATGAGTGCTCTTTTCTCTAAAGCAGAGTGTGTTTCATGTAAGGCCAGCTAGCATTTGTTTCCCAGTCCTAAATGGAGTTGAATCACATGCAGTTTCTGGTACTAAGAGCAAGAGTTGTTTTCTGGTAAGGAAAGTCACTATTGCGCTCCCATTGCCATCCACAGGGCAAATAGCTCTCGCGTCTGTTCCCAGTAAGTACAGTGTATCGGACTGAAGAGAAGCTACTGTTCTTGTCAGTGTCCTAAGCAGAGTTGAAATAGATATGGCCCGTGTGTAGGAAGCACAGTTCTTTTGTTCTGAGCAAGCTCACTGTTCTGGCCCTTTAGGAAACACAGTAGAGTAGAAGAGTGCTCTTTTCTCTAAAGCAGAGTGTGTTTCTTGTAAGGCGAGCTAGCGTTTGTTTCCCAGTCCTAAATGGAGTTGAATCACATGCAGTTTCTGGTCCTAAGAGCAAGAGTTGTTTTATGGTGAGAGGAGTCACTATTTCGCTGCCATTGCCATACACAGGACAAATAGGACTGGCGTCTGCTCCCAGCAAGTACAGTGTATTGGACTGAAGAGGATCTTCTGTTCTTGTCAGGTTACTAAGTAGACTTTAACTAGATATGGCCGTGTGTGTAGGAAGCACAGTTCTTTTGTTCTGAGCAAGCTCACTGTTTGGACCCCATAGGAAACACAGTAGAGTAGAAGAGTGCTCTTTTCTCAAAAGCAGAGTGTGTTTCATGTAAGGCGAGCTAGCGTTTGATTCCCAGTCCTAAATGAAGTTGAATGACATGCAGTTTCTGGTCCTAAGAGCAAGAGTTGTTTTCTGGTAAGGAAAGTCACTATTGTGCTCCCATTGCCATACACAGTGCAAATAGCTCTCGCGTCTGTTCCGAGCAAGTACAGTGTATCGGACAGAAGAGGAGCTACTGTTCTTGTCAGTTTCCTACGCAGAGTTGCACTAGATATGGCCCGTGTGTGTAGGAAGCACAGTTCTTATGTTCTGAGCAAGCTCACTGTTCTGGCCCTATAGGAAACACAATAGAGTAGAAGAGTGCTCTTTTCTCAAAAGCAGAGTGTGTTTCATGTAAGGCGAGGTAGCATTTGTTTCCCAGTCCTAAATGGAGTTGAATCACATGCAGTTTCTGGTTTTACAAGCAAGAGTTGTTTTCTGGTAAGGAAAGTCACTATTGTGCTCCCATTGCTATCCACAGTACAAATAGCACTCGCGTCTGATCCCAGCAAGTACAGTGTATCGGACTGAAGAGGAGCTACAGTTCTTGTCAGTTTCCTAAGCAGAGTTGAACTAGATGTGGCCCGTGTGTAGGAAGCACAATTCTTTTGTTCTGAGCAAGCTCACTGTTCAGGCCCTATAGGAAACACAGTAGAGTAGAAGAGTGCTCTTTTCTCTAATGCAGATTGTGTTTCTTGTAAAGCGAAATAGCGTTTGTTTCCCAGTCCTAAATGGAGTTGAATCACATGCAGTTTCTGGTCCTACGAGCAAGAGTTGTTTTATGGTAAGAAGAGTCACTATTGCACTGCCATTGCCATACACAGGACAAATAGCACTGGCGTCTGTTCCCAGCAAGTACATTGTATTGGACTGAAGAGGATCAACTGTTCTTGTCAGGTTCCTAAGCAGAACTGAACTAGATATGGCCGTGTGTGTAGGAAGCACAGTTCTTTTGTTCTGAGCAAGCTCACTGTTCGGACCCTATAGTAATCACAGTAGAGTGGAAGAGTGCTCTTTTCTCAAAAGCAGAGTGTGTTTCTTGTAAGGCGAGCTAGCATTTGTTTCCCAGTCCTATATGGATTTGAATCACATGCAGTTTCTCGTCCTACGAGCAAGAGTTGTTTTCTGGTAAGGAAAGTCACTAATGTGCTCTGCTTGCCATAGACAGTACAAAAAGCACTCGCGTCTGTTCCCAGCAATTACAGTGTATCGGACTGAAGAGCAGCTACTGTTCTTCTCAGTTTCCTAAGCAGAGTTGAACTAGATATGGCCCTTGTGTGTAGGAAGCACAGTTCTTATGTTCTGAGCAAGCTCACTGTTCTGGCCCTATAGGAAACACAGTAGAGTAGAAGAGTGCTCTTTTCTCTAAAGCAGAGTGTGTTTCTTGTAAGGCGAGCTAGCGTTTGTTTCCTAGTCCTAAGTAGAGTTGAATCACATGCAGTTTCAGGTCCTACGAGCAAGAGTTGTTTTCTGGTAAGGAAAGTCTCATTGCGCTCCCATTGCCAAACACAGTGCAAATAGCACTCGCGTCTGTTCCCAGCAAATACAGTCTATTGGACTGAATAGGTGCTACTGTTCTTGTCAGTTTCCTAAGCAGAGTTGAACTAGATATGATCCGTGTTTGTAGGAGCACAGTTCTTTTGTTCTTTGAAAGATCACTGTTTGAACCCCATAGGAAACAAAGTAGAGTAGAAGAGTGCTCTTTTCTCAAAAGCAGAGTGTGTTTTTGTAAGGCAAGCTATCGTTTGTTTCCCAGTCCTAAATGGAGTTGAATCACAAGCAGTTTCTGGTCCTACGAGCAAGAGTTGTTTTCTGGTAAGGAAAGTCACTATTGTGCTCCCTTTGCCATACACAGTGCAAATAGCACTCACGTCTGTTCCCAGCAAGTACAGTGGATCAGACTGAAGAGGAGCTACTGTTCTTGTCAGTTTCCTAAGCAGAGTTGAACTAGATATGGCCCGTGTGTTTAGGAAGCACAGTTATTATGTTCTGAGCAAGCTCACTGTTCTGGCCCTATAGGAAACACAGTAGAGTAGAAGAGCGCTCTTTTCTCTAAATCAGAGTGTGTTTCTTGTAAAACGAGCTCGCGTTTGTTTCCCAGTCCTAAATGGAGTTGAGTCACATTCAGTTTTTGGTCCTACGAGCAAGAGTTGTTTTCTGGCAAGGAAAGTCACTATTGTGCTCCCATTGCCATACACAGTGCAAATAGCACATGTGTCTGTTCCCAGCAAGTACAGTGTGTTGGACTGAATAGGAGCTACTGTTCTTGTCAGTTTCCTAAGCAAAGTTGAACTAGATATGGTCTATGTGTGTAGGAAGCACAGTTCTTTTGTTCTGAGCAAGCTCACTCTTTGGAACCCATTGGAATCACAGTGGAGTAGAAGAGTGCTCTTTTCTCAAAAGCAGAGTGTGTTTCTTGTAAGGCGAGCTAGCGTTTGTGTCCCAGTCCTAAATGGAGTAGAATCACATACAGTTTCTGGTCCTACGTTCAAGAGTTGTTTTATGGTAAGAATAGTCACTATTGCGCTGCCATTGCCATACACAGGACAAATAGCACTTGCGTCTGTTCCCAGCAAGTACAGAGTATTTGACTGAAGAGGATCTACTGTTCTTGTCAGGTCCCTAAGCAGAATTGAACTAGATATGGCCCTTGAGTAGGAAGCCCAGTTCTTTTGTTCTGAGCAAGCTCACTGTTCGGACCCCATAGGAAACACAGTAGAGTAGAAAAGTGCTCTTTTCTCAAAAGCAGAGTGTGTTTCTTGTAAGGCGAGCTAGCGTTTGTTTCGCAGTCCTAAATGGAGTTGAATCACATGCAGTTTCTGGTCCTACGAGCAAGAGTTGTTTTCTGGTAAGGAAAGTCACGATTGCGCTTTCATTGGCATACACAGTGCATATAGCACTCGCGTCTGTTCCCAGCAAGTACAGTGTATCGGACTTAAGAGGAGCTCCTGTTCTTTTCAGTTTCCTAAGCAGAGTTGAACTAGATATGGCCCGTGTGTGTAGGAAGCACAGTTCTTATGTTCTGAGCAAGCTACTGTTCTGGCCCTATAGGAAACACAGTAGAGTAGATGAGTGCTCTTTTCTCTAAAGCAGAGTGTGTTTCATGTAAGGCCAGCTAGCATTTGTTTCCCAGTCCTAAATGGAGTTGAATCACATGCAGTTTCTGGTCCTACGAGCAAGAGTTGTTTTCTGGTAAGGAAAGTCACTATTGCGCTCCCAATGCAATCCACAGTGCAAATAGCTCTCGCGTCTGTTCCTAGTAAGTACAGTGTATCGGACTGAAGAGAAGCTACTGTTCTTGTCAGTGTCCTAAGCAGAGTTAAAATAGATGTGGCCCGTGTGTAGGAAGCACAGTTCTTTTGTTCTGAGCAAGCTCACTGTTCTGGCGCTATAGGAAACACAGTAGAGTAGAAGAGTGCTCTTTTCTCTAAAGCAGAGTGTGTTTCTTTTAAGGCGAGCTAGCGTTTGTTTCCCAGTCTTAAATGGAGTTGAATCACATGCAGTTTCTGGTCCTACGAGCAAGAGTTGTTTTATGGTAAGAAGAGTCACTATTGCGCTGCCATTGCCATACACAGGACAAATAGCACTGGCGTCTATTCCCAGCAAGCACAGTGTATTGGACTGAAGAGGATCTACTGTTATTGTCAGGTTCCTAAGCAAAATTGAACTAGATATGGCCGTGTGTGTAGGAAGCACAGTTCTTTTGTTCTGAGCAAGCTCACTGTTCGGACACCATAGGAAACACAGTAGAGTAGAAGAGTGCTCTTTTCTCAAAAGCAGAGTGTGTTTTTTGTAAGGCAAGCTAGCGTTTGTTTCCCAGTCCTAAATGGAGTTGAGTCACATGCAGTTTCTGGTCCTACGAGCAAGAGTTGTTTTCTGGTAAGGAAAGTCACTATTGTGCTCCCTTTGCGATGCACAGTGCAAATAGCACTCGCGTATTTTCCCAGCAAGTACAGTGTATCGGACTGAAGAGGAGCTACTGTTCTTGTCAGTTTCCTAAGCAGAGTTGAACTAGATATGGCCTGTGTGTTTAGGAAGCACAATTATTATGTTCTGAGCAAGCTCACTGTTCTGGCCCTATAGGAAACACAGTAGTGTAGAAGAGTGCTCTTTTATCTAAAGCAGAGTGTGTTTCTTGTAAGTGGAGCACACGTTTATTTCCCAGTCCTAAATGGAGTTGAGTCACATGCAGTTTTTGGTCCTATGAGCAAGAGATGTTTTCTGGTAAGAAGAGTCACTATTGTGCTCCAAATGCCATACACAGTGCAAATAGCACTCGCGTCTGTTCCCAGGAAGTACAGTGTATTGGACTGAATAGGAGCTACTGTTCTTGTCAGTTTCCTAAGCAGAGTTTAACTAGATATGGTCCATGTGTGTAGGAAGCACAGTTCTTTTGTTCTTTGCAAGCTCACTGATTGGACCCCATTGGAAACACAGTAGAGTAGAAGAGTGCTCTTTTCTTAAAAGCAGAGTGTGTTTCTTTTAAGGCGAGCTAGCATTTGTTTCCCAGTCCTAAATGGAGTTGAATCACATGCAGTTTGTGGTCCGACGAGCAGGAGTTGTTTTCTGGTAAGGAAAGTCACTATTGCGCACCCAATGCAATCCACAGTGCAAATAGCTCTCGCGTCTGTTCCCAGTAAGTACAGTGTATCGGACTGAAGAGAAGCTACTGTTCTTGTCAGTGTCCTAAGCAGAGTTAAAATAGATATGGCCCGTGTGTAGGAAGCACAGTTCTTTTGTTCTGAGCAAGCTCACTGTTCTGGCCCTATAGGAAACACCGTAGAGTAGAAGAGTGCTCTTTTATCTAAAGCAGAGTGTGTTTCTTGTAAGGCGAGCTCGCGTTTATTTCCCAGTCCTAAATGGAGTTGAGTCACATGCAGTTTTTGGTCCTATGAGCAAGAGATGTTTTCTGGTAAGAAGAGTCACTATTGTGCTCCAAATGCCATACACAGTGCAAATAGCACTCGCGTCTGTTCCCAGCAAGTACAGTGTATTGGACTGAATAGGAGCTACTGTTCTTGTCAGTTTCCTAAGCAGAGTTTAACTAGATATGGTCCATGTGTGTAGGAAGCACAGTTCTTTTGTTCTTTGCAAGCTCACTGATTGGACCCCATTGGAAACACAGTAGAGTAGAAGAGTGCTCTTTTCTTAAAAGCAGAGTGTGTTTCTTTTAAGGCGAGGTAGCATTTGTTTCCCAGTCCTAAATGGAGTTGAATCACATGCAGTTTGTGGTCCGACGAGCAAGAGTTGTTTTCTGGTAAGGAAAGTCACTATTGCACTCCCATTGCCATACACAGTGCAAATAGCACTCCCGTCTGTTCCCAGCAAGTACAGTGTATTGGACTGAAGTGGAGCTACTGTTCATCTCAGTTTCCTAAGCAGAGTTGAACTAGATATGGCAGTTTGTGTAGGAAGCACAGTTCTTTTGTTCTGAGCAAGCTCACTGTTCTGGCCCTATAGGAAACACAGTAGAGTAGAAGAGTTCTCTTTTCTCAAAAGCAGAGTGTGTTTCTTGTAATGCGAGCTAGCGTTTGTTTCCCTGTCCTAAATGGAGTTGAGTCACATGCAGATTTTTGTCCTACGAGCAAGAGTTGTTTTCTGGTAAGACGAGTCACTATTGTGCTCCAATTGCCATACACATTACAAATAGCACTCGCGTCTGTTCCCAGCAAGTACAGTGTATTGGACTGAATAGGAGCTACTGTTCTTGTCAGTTTCCTAAGCAAAGTTGAACTACATATGGTCCATGTGTGTAGGAAGCACAGTTCTTTTGTTCTGAGCAAGCTCACTCTTTGGACCCCATTGGAATCACAGTAGAGTAGAAGAGTGCTCTTTTCTCAAAAGCAGAGTGTGTTTCTTGTAAGGCGAGCTAGCGTTTGTTTCCCAGTCCTAAATGGAGTTGAATCACATGCAGTTTCTTTTCCTACGAACAAGAGTTGTTTCTGGTAAGGAAAGTCACTATTGTGCTCCATTGCCCTACACAGGGTAAATAGCACTCGCGTCTGTTCCCAGCAAGTACAGTGTATTGGACTGAATAGGACCTACTGTTCTTGTCAGTTTCCTAAGCAGAGTTGAACTACATATGGTCCTTGTGTGTAGGAAGCACAGTCTTTTGTTCTGAGCAAGCTCACTGTTCAGACCCCATTGGAAACACAGTAGAGTAGAAGAGTGCTCTTTTCTCAAAAGCAGAGTGTGTTTCTTGTAAGGGGAGCTAGCGTTTGTGTCCCAGTCCTAAATGGAGTGGAATCACATGCAGTTTCTGGTCCTACGTGCAAGAGTTGTTTTATGGTAAGAATAGTCACTATTGCGCTGCCATTGCCATACACAGGACAAATAGCACTTGCGTCTGTTCCCAGCAAGTACAGTGTATTTGACTGAAGAGGATCTACTGTTCTTGTCAGGTCCCTAAGCAGAATTGAACTAGATATGGCCCTTGAGTAGGAAGCCCAGTTCTTTTGTTCTGAGCAAGCTCACTGTTCGGACCCCATAGGAAACACAGTAGAGTAGAAGAGTGCTCTTTTCTCAAAAGCAGAGTGTGTTTCTTGTAAGGCGAGCTAGCGTTTGTTTCGCAGTCCTAAATGGAGTTGAATCACATGCAGTTTCTGGTCCTACGAGCAAGAGTTGTTTTCTGGTAAGGAAAGTCACGATTGCGCTTTCATTGGCATACACAGTGCATATAGCACTCGCGTCTGTTCCCAGCAAGTACAGTGTATCGGACTTAAGAGGAGCTCCTGTTCTTTTCAGTTTCCTTAGCAGAGTTGAACTAGATATGGCCCGTGTGTGTAGGAAGCACAGTTCTTATGTTCTGAGCAAGCTACTGTTCTGGCCCTATAGGACACAGTAGAGTAGATGAGTGCTCTTTTCTCTAAAGCAGAGTGTGTTTCATGTAAGGCCAGCTAGCATTTGTTTCCGAGTCCTAAATGGAGTTGAATCACATGCAGTTTCTGGTCCTACGAGCAAGAGTTGTTTTCTGGTAAGGAAAGTCACTATTGCGCCCCCATTGCCAACCACAGTGCAAATAGCTCTCGCGTCTGTTCCCAGTAAGTACAGTGTATCGGACTGAAGAGAAGCTACTGTTCTTGTCAGTGTCCTAAGCAGAGTTGAAATAGATATGGCCCGTGTGTAGGAAGCACAGTTCTTTTGTTCTGAGCAAGCTCACTGTTCTGGCCCTATAGGAAACACAGTAGAGTAGAAGAGTGCTCTTTTCTCTAAAGCAGAGTGTGTTTCTTGTAAGGCGAGCTAGCGTTTGTTTCCCAGTCCTAAATGGAGTTGAATCACATGCAGTTTCTGGTCCTACGAGCAAGAGTTGTTTTCTGGTAAGGAAAGTCACTATTGTGCTCCCTTTGCCATGCACAGTGCAAATAGCACTCGCGCCTTTTCCCAGCAAGTACAGTGTATTGGACTGAAGAGGAGTTACTGTTCTTGTCAGTTTCCTAAGCAGAGTTGAAATAGATATGGCCTGTGTGTTTAGGAAGGACAGTTATTATGTTCTTAGCAAGCTCACTGTTCTGGCCCTATAGGAAACACAGTAGAGTAGAAGAGTGCTCTTTTATCTAAAGCAGAGTGTGTTTCTTGTAAGGCGAGCTTGCGTTTATTTCCCAGTCCTAAATGGAGTTGAGTCACATGCAGTTTTTGGTCCTATGAGCAAGAGATGTTTTCTGGTAAGAAGAGTCACTATTGTGCTCCAAATGCCATACACAGTGCAAATAGCACTCGTGTCTGTTCCCAGCAAGTACAGTGTATTGGACTGAATAGGAGCTACTGTTCTTGTCAGTTTCCTAAGCAGAGTTTAACTAGATATGGTCCATGTGTGTAGGAAGCACAGTTCTTTTGTTCTTTGCAAGCTCACTGTTTGGACCCCATAGGAAACACAGTAGAGTAGAAGAGTGCTCTTTTCTCAAAAGCAGAGTGTGTTTCTTGTAAGGCGAGCTCGCGTTTGTTTCCCAGTCCTAAATGGAGTTGAATCCCATGCAGTTTCTGGTATTACGAGCAAGAATTGTTTTCTGGTAAGAAGAGTCACTATTGTGCTCCCATTGCCATACACAGGACAAATAGCACTGGCGTCTGTTCGCAGCAAGTACAGTGTATTGGACTGAAGAGGATCTACTGTTCTTGTCAGGTTCCTAAGCAGAATTGAACTAGATATGGCAGTGTGTGTAGGAAGCACAGATTTTTTGTTCAGAGCAAGCTCACTGTTCGGACCCCATAGGAAACACAGTAGAGTAGAAGAGTGCTCTTTTCTCTAAAGCAGAGTGTGTTTCTTGTAAGGCGAGCTCGCGTTTGTTTCCCAGTCCTAAATGGAGTTGAGTCACAGGCAGTTTTTGGTCCTACGAGCAAGAGTTGTTTTCTGGTAAGAAGAGTCACTATTGCGCTCCAAATGCCATACACAGTGCAAATAGCACTCGTGTCTGTTTCCAGCAAGTACAGTGTATTGGACTGAATAGGAGCTACTGTTCTTGTCAGCTTCCTAAGCAGAGTTGAACTAGATCTGGCCCGTGTGTAGGAAGCACAGTTCTTTTGTTCTGAGCAAGCTCACTGTTCTGGCCCTATAGGAAACACAGTAGAGTAGAAGAGTGCTCTTTTCTCTAAAGCAGAGTGTGTTTCTTGTAAGGCGAGCTAGCATTTGTTTCCCAGTCCTAAATGGAGTGAATCACATGCAGTTTCTGGTCCTAAGAGCAAGAGTTGTTTTATGGTAAGAGGAGTCACTATTGCGCTGCCATTGCCATACACAGGACAAATAGGACTGGCGTCTGCTCCCAGCAAGTACAGTGTATTGGACTGAAGAGGATCTTCTGTTCTTTTCAGGTTACTAAGCAGACTTGAACTAGATATGGCCGTGTGTGTAGGAAGCACAGTTCTTTTGTTCTGAGCAAGCTCACTGTTCGGACCCCATAGGAAACACAGTAGAGTAGAAGAGTGCTCTTTTCTCAAAAGCAGAGTCTGTTTTTTGTAAGGCAAGCTAGCGTTTGTTTCCCAGTCCTAAATGGAGTTGAATCACATGCAGTTTCTGGTCCTACGAGCAAGAGTTGTTTTCTGGTAAGGAAAGTCACTATTGTGCTCCCTTTGCCATGCACAGTGCAAATAGCACTCGCGCCTTTTCCCAGCAAGTACAGTGTATTGGACTGAAGAGGAGTTACTGTTCTTGTCAGTTTCCTAAGCAGAGTTGAAATAGATATGGCCTGTGTGTTTAGGAAGGACAGTTATTATGTTCTTAGCAAGCTCACTGTTCTGGCCCTATAGGAAACACAGTAGAGTAGAAGAGTGCTCTTTTATTTAAAGCAGAGTGTGTTTCTTGTAAGGCGAGCTAGCGTTTGTGTCCCATTCCTAAATAGAGTTGAATCACATGCAATTTCTGGTCCTACAAGCAAGAGTTGTTTTCTGGTAAGGAAAGTCACTTTTGTGCTCCCATTGCCATACACAGTGCAAATAGCCCAGGCGTCTGTTCCCAGCAAGTACAGTGTATCGGACTGAAGAGGAGCTACTGTTCTTGTCAGTTTCCTAAGCAGAGTTGAACTACATATGGCCCCTGTGTGTAGGAGGCACAGTTCTTATGTTCTGAGCAAGCTCACTGTTCTGGTCCTATAGGAAACACAGTAGAGTAGAAGAGTGCTCTTTTCTCTAAAGCAGAGTGTGTTTCTTGTAAGGTGAGCTCGCATTTGTTTCCCAGCCCTAAATGGAGTTGAATCACATGCAGTTTTTGGTCCTATGAGCAAGAGTTGTTTTCTGGTAAGAAGAGTCACTATTGCGCTCCAAATGCCTTATACAGTGCAAATAGCACTCGAGTCTGTTCCCAGCAAGTACAGTGTATTGGACTGAATAGGAGCTACTGTTCTTGTCAGTTTCCTAAGCAGAGTTGAACTAGATATGGTCCATGTGTGTAGAAAGCACAGTTCTTTTTTTCTCCGCAAGCTCACTGTTTGTACCCCATAGGAAACACAGTGGAGTAGAAGATTGCTCTTTTTTCAAAAGCATAGTGTGTTTCTTGTAAGGCGAACTAGCATTTGTTTCCCAGTCCTAAGTGGAGTTGAATCCCATGCAGTTTCTGGTCCTACGAGCAAGAGTTGTTTTCTGGTAAGAAGAGTCACTATTGCGCTGCCATTGCCATACACAGGACAAATAGCACTGGCGTCTGTGCGCAGCAACTACAGTGTATTGGACTGAATAGGAGCTACTGTTCTTGTCAGGTTCTTAAGCAGACTTGAAATAGATATGGCCGTGTGTGTAGGAAGAACAGTTTTTTTTTGTTCTGAGCAAGCTCACTGTTCGGACACCATAGGAAACACAGTAGAGTAGAAGAATGCTCTTTTCTCTAAAGCAGAGTGTGTTTCTTGGAAGGCGAGCTAGCGTTTGTTTCCCAGTCCTAAATGGAGTTGAATCACATGCAGTTTCTGGTACTAAGAGCAAGAGTTGTTTTCTGGTAAGGAAAGTCACTTTTGCGCTCCCATTGCCATACACAGTGCAAATAGCCCATGCGTCTGTTCCCAGCAAGTACAGTGTATCGGACTGAAGAGGACCTACTGTTCTTCTCAGTTTCCTAAGCCGAGTTGAACTAGTTATGGCCCGTGTGCAAGAAGCACAGTTCTTTTGTTCTGAGCAAGCTCACTGTTCTGGCCCTATAGGAAACACATTATAGTAGAAGAGAGCTCTTTTCTCTAAAGCAGAGTGTGTTTCTTGTAAGGCGAGCTAGCGTTTGTTTCCCAGTCCTAAATGCAGTTGAATCACATGCAGTTTCTAGTCCTACGAGCAAGAGTTGTTTTCTGGTAAGAAGAGTACTATAGCGCTGCCATTGCCATACACAGGACAAATAGCACTGGCGTCTGTTCCCAACAAGTACAGTGTATTGGACTGAAGAGGATCTACTGTTCTTGTCAGGTTCCTAAGCAGAATTGAACTAGATGTGGCCGTGTGTGTAGGAAGCACAGTTCTTTTGTTCTGAGCAAGCTCACTGTTCGGACACCATAGGAAACACAGTAGAGTAGAAGAGTGCTCTTTTCTCAAAAGCAGAGTGTGTTTCATGTAAGGCGAGCCAGCGCTTGTTTCCCAGTCCTAAATGGAGTTGAATCACATGGAGTTTCTGGTCCTATGAGCAAGAGTTGTTTTATGGTAAGAAGAGTCACTATTGCACTGCCATTGCCATACACAGGACAAATAGCACTGGCGTCTGTTAACAGCAAGTACATTGTATTGGACTGAAGAGGATCAACTGTTCTTGTCAGGTTCCTAAGCAGAATTGAACTAGATATGGCCGTTTGTAGGAAGCACAGTTCTTTTGTTCTGAGCAAGCTCACTGTTCGGACCCTATAGGAATCACAGTAGAGTGGAAGAGTGCTCTTTTCTCAAAAGCAGAGTGTGTTTCTTGTAAGGCGAGCTAGCATTTGTTTCCCAGTCCTAAATGGAGTTGAATCACATGCAGTTTCTGGTCCTACGAGCAAGAGTTGTTTTCTGGTAAGGAAAGTCACTAATGTGCTCTCCTTGCCATACACAGTACAAAAAGCACTCGCGTCTATTCCCAGCAAGTACAGTGTATCGGACTGAAGAGGAGCTACTGTTCTTCTCATTTTCCTAAGCAGAGTTGAACTAGATATGGCCCTTGTGTGTAGGAAGCACAGTTCTTATGTTCTGAGCAAGATCACTGTTCTGGCCCTATAGGAAACACAGTAGAGTAGAAGAGTGCTCTTTTCTCTAAAGCAGAGTGTGTTTCTTGTAAGGCGAGCTAGCGTTTGTTTCCTAGTCCTAAATAGAGTTGAATCACATGCAGTTTCAGGTCCTACGAGCAAGAGTTGTTTTCTGGTAAGGAAAGTCTCATTGCGCTCCCATTGCCAAACACAGTGCAAGTAGCACTCGCGACTGTTCCCAGCAAATACAGTGTATTGGACTGAATAGGTGCTACTGTTCTTGTCAGTTTCCTAAGCAGAGTTGATCTAGATATGATCCGTGTTTGTAGGAGCACAGTTCTTTTGTTCTTTGCAAGATCACTGTTTGGACCCCATAGGAAACACAATAGAGTAGAAGAGTGCTCTTTTCTCTAAAGCAGAGTGTGTTTCTTGTAAAACGAGCTCGCGTTTGTTTCCCAGTCCTAAATGGAGTTGAGTCACATGCAGTTTTTGGTCCTATGAGCAAGAGTTGTTTTCTGGTAAGAAGAGTCACTATTGTGCTCCAAATGCCATACACAGTGCAAATAGCACTCGGGTCTCTTCCCAGCAAGTACAGTGTATTGGACTTAATTGGAGCTGCTGTTCTTGTCAGTTTCCTAAGCAGAGTTGAACTAGATATGGTCCACATGTGTAGGAAGCACAGTTCTTTTGTTCTGAGCAAGCTCACTGTTTGGACCCCATAGGAAACACAGTAGAGTAGATGAGTGCTCTTTTCTCAAAAGCAGAGTGTGTTTCTTGTAAGGCGAGCTAGCATTTGTTTCCCAGTCCTAAATGGCGTTGAATCACATGCTGTTTGTGGTCCTACAAGCAAGAGTTGTTTTCTGGTAAGGAAAGTCACTATTGTGCTCTCAATGCCATACACAGTGTAAATAGCACTCGCGTCTGTTCCCAGCAAGTACAGTGTATTGGACTGAAGAGGAGCTACTGTTCTTGTCAGTTTCCTAAGCAGAATTGAACTAGATATGGCCGTGTGTCTAGGAAGCAAAGTTCTTTTATTCTGAGCAAGCTCAATGTTTGGACCACATAGGAAACACAGTAGAGTAGAAGAGTGCTCTTCTCTAAAGCAGTGTGTTTCTTGTAAGGTGAGCTAGCGTTTGTTTCCCAGTCCTAAATGGAGTTGAATCACATGCAGTTTCTGGTCCTACGAGCAAGAGTTGTTTTCTGGCAAGGAAAGACACTATTGCGCTCCCATTGCCATACACAGTGCAAATAGCACATGTGTCTGTTCCAGCAAGTACAGTGTATTGGACTGAAGAGGAGCTACTGTTCTTCTCAGTTTCCTAAGCAGAGTTGAAATAGATATGGCCCGTGTGTCTAGGAAGCACAGTTCATTTGTTCTGAGCAAGCTCACTGTTCTGGCCCTATAGGAAACACAGTAGAGTAGAAGAGTGCTCTTTTCTCAAAAGCAGAGTGTGTTTCTTGTAAGGCGAGCTAGCGTTTGTTTCCCTGTCCTAAATGGAGTTGAGTCACATGCAGTTTTTTGTTCTACGAGCAAGAGTTTTTTTCTGATAAGACGAGTCACTATTGTGCTCTAATTGCCATACACATTACAAATAGCACTCGCGTCTGTTCCCAGCAAGTACAGTGTATTGGACTGAATAGGAGCTACTGTTCTTGTCAGGTTCCTAAGCAAAGTTGAACTAGATATGGTCCATGTGTGTAGGAAGCACAGTTCTTTTGTTCTGAGCAAGCTCACTCTTTGGACCCCATTGGAATCACAGTAGAGTAGAAGAGTGCTCTTTTCTCAAAAGCAGAGTGTGTTTCTTGTAAGGCGAGCTAGCGTTTGTTTCCCAGTCCTAAATGGAGTTGAATCACATGCAGTTTCTTTTCCTACGAACAAGAGTTGTTTCTGGTAAGGAAAGTCACTATTGTGCTCCCATTGCCCTACACAGGGCAAATTGCACTCGCGTCTGTTCCCAGCAAGTACAGTGTATTGGACTGAATAGGAGCTACTGTTCTTGTCAGTTTCCTAAGCAGAGTTGAACTACATATGGTCCTTGTGTGTAGGAAACACAGTCTTTTGTTCTGAGCAAGCTCACTGTTCGGAACCGTTAGGAAACACAGTAGAGTAGAAGAGTGCTCTTTTCTCAAAAGCAGAGTGTGTTTCTTGTAAGGCGAGCTAGCGTTTGTGTCCCAGTCCTAAATGGAGTGGAATCACATGCAGTTTCTGGTCCTACGTGCAAGAGTTGTTTTATGGTAAGAATAGTCACTATTGCGCTGCCATTGCCATACACAGGACAAATAGCACTTGCGTCTGTTCCCAGCAAGTACAGTGTATTTGACTGAAGAGGATCTACTGTTCTTGTCAGGTCCCTAAGCAGAATTGAACTAGATATGGCCCTTGAGTAGGAAGCCCAGTTCTTTTGTTCTGAGCAAGCTCACTGTTCGGACCCCATAGGAAACACAGTAGAGTAGAAGAGTGCTCTTTTCTCAAAAGCAGAGTGTGTTTCTTGTAAGGCGAGCTAGCGTTTGTTTCGCAGTCCTAAATGGAGTTGAATCACATGCAGTTTCTGGTCCTACGAGCAAGAGTTGTTTTCTGGTAAGGAAAGTCACGATTGCGCTTTCATTGGCATACACAGTGCATATAGCACTCGCGTCTGTTCCCAGCAAGTACAGTGTATCGGACTTAAGAGGAGCTCCTGTTCTTTTCAGTTTCCTAAGCAGAGTTGAACTAGATATGGCCCGTGTGTGTAGGAAGCACAGTTCTTATGTTCTGAGCAAGCTACTGTTCTGGCCCTATAGGACACAGTAGAGTAGATGAGTGCTCTTTTCTCTAAAGCAGAGTGTGTTTCATGTAAGGCCAGCTAGCATTTGTTTCCGAGTCCTAAATGGAGTTGAATCACATGCAGTTTCTGGTCCTACGAGCAAGAGTTGTTTTCTGGTAAGGAAAGTCACTATTGCGCCCCCATTGCCAACCACAGTGCAAATAGCTCTCGCGTCTGTTCCCAGTAAGTACAGTGTATCGGACTGAAGAGAAGCTACTGTTCTTGTCAGTGTCCTAAGCAGAGTTGAAATAGATATGGCCCGTGTGTAGGAAGCACAGTTCTTTTGTTCTGAGCAAGCTCACTGTTCTGGCCCTATAGGAAACACAGTAGAGTAGAAGAGTGCTCTTTTCTCTAAAGCAGAGTGTGTTTCTTGTAAGGCGAGCTAGCGTTTGTTTCCCAGTCCTAAATGGAGTTGAATCACATGCAGTTTCTGGTCCTACGAGCAAGAGTTGTTTTCTGGTAAGGAAAGTCACTATTGTGCTCCCTTTGCCATGCACAGTGCAAATAGCACTCGCGCCTTTTCCCAGCAAGTACAGTGTATTGGACTGAAGAGGAGTTACTGTTCTTGTCAGTTTCCTAAGCAGAGTTGAAATAGATATGGCCTGTGTGTTTAGGAAGGACAGTTATTATGTTCTTAGCAAGCTCACTGTTCTGGCCCTATAGGAAACACAGTAGAGTAGAAGAGTGCTCTTTTATCTAAAGCAGAGTGTGTTTCTTGTAAGGCGAGCTTGCGTTTATTTCCCAGTCCTAAATGGAGTTGAGTCACATGCAGTTTTTGGTCCTATGAGCAAGAGATGTTTTCTGGTAAGAAGAGTCACTATTGTGCTCCAAATGCCATACACAGTGCAAATAGCACTCGTGTCTGTTCCCAGCAAGTACAGTGTATTGGACTGAATAGGAGCTACTGTTCTTGTCAGTTTCCTAAGCAGAGTTTAACTAGATATGGTCCATGTGTGTAGGAAGCACAGTTCTTTTGTTCTTTGCAAGCTCACTGTTTGGACCCCATAGGAAACACAGTAGAGTAGAAGAGTGCTCTTTTCTCAAAAGCAGAGTGTGTTTCTTGTAAGGC
Source organism: Peromyscus eremicus (assembly GCF_949786415.1). Classification (NCBI taxonomy): domain Eukaryota; kingdom Metazoa; phylum Chordata; class Mammalia; order Rodentia; family Cricetidae; genus Peromyscus; species Peromyscus eremicus. Next base: position 21,175 of record NW_026737252.1, on the reverse strand, counting down.
GAGCTCGCGTTTGTTTCCCAGTCCTAAATGGAGTTGAATCCCATGCAGTTTCTGGTATTACGAGCAAGAATTGTTTTCTGGTAAGAAGAGTCACTATTGTGCTCCCATTGCCATACACAGGACAAATAGCACTGGCGTCTGTTCGCAGCAAGTACAGTGTATTGGACTGAAGAGGATCTACTGTTCTTGTCAGGTTCCTAAGCAGAATTGAACTAGATATGGCAGTGTGTGTAGGAAGCACAGATCTTTTGTTCAGAGCAAGCTCACTGTTCGGACCCCATAGGAAACACAGTAGAGTAGAAGAGTGCTCTTTTCTCTAAAGCAGAGTGTGTTTCTTGTAAGGCGAGCTCGCGTTTGTTTCCCAGTCCTAAATGGAGTTGAGTCACAGGCAGTTTTTGGTCCTACGAGCAAGAGTTGTTTTCTGGTAAGAAGAGTCACTATTGCGCTCCAAATGCCATACACAGTGCAAATAGCACTCGTGTCTGTTTCCAGCAAGTACAGTGTATTGGACTGAATAGGAGCTACTGTTCTTGTCAGCTTCCTAAGCAGAGTTGAACTAGATCTGGCCCGTGTGTAGGAAGCACAGTTCTTTTGTTCTGAGCAAGCTCACTGTTCTGGCCCTATAGGAAACACAGTAGAGTAGAAGAGTGCTCTTTTCTCTAAAGCAGAGTGTGTTTCTTGTAAGGCGAGCTAGCATTTGTTTCCCAGTCCTAAATGGAGTGAATCACATGCAGTTTCTGGTCCTAAGAGCAAGAGTTGTTTTATGGTAAGAGGAGTCACTATTGCGCTGCCATTGCCATACACAGGACAAATAGGACTGGCGTCTGCTCCCAGCAAGTACAGTGTATTGGACTGAAGAGGATCTTCTGTTCTTTTCAGGTTACTAAGCAGACTTGAACTAGATATGGCCGTGTGTGTAGGAAGCACAGTTCTTTTGTTCTGAGCAAGCTCACTGTTCGGACCCCATAGGAAACACAGTAGAGTAGAAGAGTGCTCTTTTCTCAAAAGCAGAGTCTGTTTTTTGTAAGGCAAGCTAGCGTTTGTTTCCCAGTCCTAAATGGAGTTGAATCACATGCAGTTTCTGGTCCTACGAGCAAGAGTTGTTTTCTGGTAAGGAAAGTCACTATTGTGCTCCCTTTGCCATGCACAGTGCAAATAGCACTCGCGCCTTTTCCCAGCAAGTACAGTGTATTGGACTGAAGAGGAGTTACTGTTCTTGTCAGTTTCCTAAGCAGAGTTGAAATAGATATGGCCTGTGTGTTTAGGAAGGACAGTTATTATGTTCTTAGCAAGCTCACTGTTCTGGCCCTATAGGAAACACAGTAGAGTAGAAGAGTGCTCTTTTATTTAAAGCAGAGTGTGTTTCTTGTAAGGCGAGCTAGCGTTTGTGTCCCATTCCTAAATAGAGTTGAATCACATGCAATTTCTGGTCCTACAAGCAAGAGTTGTTTTCTGGTAAGGAAAGTCACTTTTGTGCTCCCATTGCCATACACAGTGCAAATAGCCCAGGCGTCTGTTCCCAGCAAGTACAGTGTATCGGACTGAAGAGGAGCTACTGTTCTTGTCAGTTTCCTAAGCAGAGTTGAACTACATATGGCCCCTGTGTGTAGGAGGCACAGTTCTTATGTTCTGAGCAAGCTCACTGTTCTGGTCCTATAGGAAACACAGTAGAGTAGAAGAGTGCTCTTTTCTCTAAAGCAGAGTGTGTTTCTTGTAAGGTGAGCTCGCATTTGTTTCCCAGCCCTAAATGGAGTTGAATCACATGCAGTTTTTGGTCCTATGAGCAAGAGTTGTTTTCTGGTAAGAAGAGTCACTATTGCGCTCCAAATGCCTTATACAGTGCAAATAGCACTCGAGTCTGTTCCCAGCAAGTACAGTGTATTGGACTGAATAGGAGCTACTGTTCTTGTCAGTTTCCTAAGCAGAGTTGAACTAGATATGGTCCATGTGTGTAGAAAGCACAGTTCTTTTTTTCTCCGCAAGCTCACTGTTTGTACCCCATAGGAAACACAGTGGAGTAGAAGATTGCTCTTTTTTCAAAAGCATAGTGTGTTTCTTGTAAGGCGAACTAGCATTTGTTTCCCAGTCCTAAGTGGAGTTGAATCCCATGCAGTTTCTGGTCCTACGAGCAAGAGTTGTTTTCTGGTAAGAAGAGTCACTATTGCGCTGCCATTGCCATACACAGGACAAATAGCACTGGCGTCTGTGCGCAGCAACTACAGTGTATTGGACTGAATAGGAGCTACTGTTCTTGTCAGGTTCTTAAGCAGACTTGAAATAGATATGGCCGTGTGTGTAGGAAGAACAGTTTTTTTTTGTTCTGAGCAAGCTCACTGTTCGGACACCATAGGAAACACAGTAGAGTAGAAGAATGCTCTTTTCTCTAAAGCAGAGTGTGTTTCTTGGAAGGCGAGCTAGCGTTTGTTTCCCAGTCCTAAATGGAGTTGAATCACATGCAGTTTCTGGTACTAAGAGCAAGAGTTGTTTTCTGGTAAGGAAAGTCACTTTTGCGCTCCCATTGCCATACACAGTGCAAATAGCCCATGCGTCTGTTCCCAGCAAGTACAGTGTATCGGACTGAAGAGGACCTACTGTTCTTCTCAGTTTCCTAAGCCGAGTTGAACTAGTTATGGCCCGTGTGCAAGAAGCACAGTTCTTTTGTTCTGAGCAAGCTCACTGTTCTGGCCCTATAGGAAACACATTATAGTAGAAGAGAGCTCTTTTCTCTAAAGCAGAGTGTGTTTCTTGTAAGGCGAGCTAGCGTTTGTTTCCCAGTCCTAAATGCAGTTGAATCACATGCAGTTTCTAGTCCTACGAGCAAGAGTTGTTTTCTGGTAAGAAGAGTACTATAGCGCTGCCATTGCCATACACAGGACAAATAGCACTGGCGTCTGTTCCCAACAAGTACAGTGTATTGGACTGAAGAGGATCTACTGTTCTTGTCAGGTTCCTAAGCAGAATTGAACTAGATGTGGCCGTGTGTGTAGGAAGCACAGTTCTTTTGTTCTGAGCAAGCTCACTGTTCGGACACCATAGGAAACACAGTAGAGTAGAAGAGTGCTCTTTTCTCAAAAGCAGAGTGTGTTTCATGTAAGGCGAGCCAGCGCTTGTTTCCCAGTCCTAAATGGAGTTGAATCACATGGAGTTTCTGGTCCTATGAGCAAGAGTTGTTTTATGGTAAGAAGAGTCACTATTGCACTGCCATTGCCATACACAGGACAAATAGCACTGGCGTCTGTTAACAGCAAGTACATTGTATTGGACTGAAGAGGATCAACTGTTCTTGTCAGGTTCCTAAGCAGAATTGAACTAGATATGGCCGTTTGTAGGAAGCACAGTTCTTTTGTTCTGAGCAAGCTCACTGTTCGGACCCTATAGGAATCACAGTAGAGTGGAAGAGTGCTCTTTTCTCAAAAGCAGAGTGTGTTTCTTGTAAGGCGAGCTAGCATTTGTTTCCCAGTCCTAAATGGAGTTGAATCACATGCAGTTTCTGGTCCTACGAGCAAGAGTTGTTTTCTGGTAAGGAAAGTCACTAATGTGCTCTCCTTGCCATACACAGTACAAAAAGCACTCGCGTCTATTCCCAGCAAGTACAGTGTATCGGACTGAAGAGGAGCTACTGTTCTTCTCATTTTCCTAAGCAGAGTTGAACTAGATATGGCCCTTGTGTGTAGGAAGCACAGTTCTTATGTTCTGAGCAAGATCACTGTTCTGGCCCTATAGGAAACACAGTAGAGTAGAAGAGTGCTCTTTTCTCTAAAGCAGAGTGTGTTTCTTGTAAGGCGAGCTAGCGTTTGTTTCCTAGTCCTAAATAGAGTTGAATCACATGCAGTTTCAGGTCCTACGAGCAAGAGTTGTTTTCTGGTAAGGAAAGTCTCATTGCGCTCCCATTGCCAAACACAGTGCAAGTAGCACTCGCGACTGTTCCCAGCAAATACAGTGTATTGGACTGAATAGGTGCTACTGTTCTTGTCAGTTTCCTAAGCAGAGTTGATCTAGATATGATCCGTGTTTGTAGGAGCACAGTTCTTTTGTTCTTTGCAAGATCACTGTTTGGACCCCATAGGAAACACAGTAGAGTAGAAGAGTGCTCTTTTCTCTAAAGCAGAGTGTGTTTCTTGTAAAACGAGCTCGCGTTTGTTTCCCAGTCCTAAATGGAGTTGAGTCACATGCAGTTTTTGGTCCTATGAGCAAGAGTTGTTTTCTGGTAAGAAGAGTCACTATTGTGCTCCAAATGCCATACACAGTGCAAATAGCACTCGGGTCTCTTCCCAGCAAGTACAGTGTATTGGACTTAATTGGAGCTGCTGTTCTTGTCAGTTTCCTAAGCAGAGTTGAACTAGATATGGTCCACATGTGTAGGAAGCACAGTTCTTTTGTTCTGAGCAAGCTCACTGTTTGGACCCCATAGGAAACACAGTAGAGTAGATGAGTGCTCTTTTCTCAAAAGCAGAGTGTGTTTCTTGTAAGGCGAGCTAGCATTTGTTTCCCAGTCCTAAATGGCGTTGAATCACATGCTGTTTGTGGTCCTACGAGCAAGAGTTGTTTTCTGGTAAGGAAAGTCACTATTGTGCTCTCAATGCCATACACAGTGTAAATAGCACTCGCGTCTGTTCCCAGCAAGTACAGTGTATTGGACTGAAGAGGAGCTACTGTTCTTGTCAGTTTCCTAAGCAGAATTGAACTAGATACGGCCGTGTGTCTAGGAAGCAAAGTTCTTTTATTCTGAGCAAGCTCAATGTTTGGACCACATAGGAAACACAGTAGAGTAGAAGAGTGCTCTTCTCTAAAGCAGTGTGTTTCTTGTAAGGTGAGCTAGCGTTTGTTTCCCAGTCCTAAATGGAGTTGAATCACATGCAGTTTCTGGTCCTACGAGCAAGAGTTGTTTTCTGGCAAGGAAAGTCACTATTGCGCTCCCATTGCCATACACAGTGCAAATAGCACATGTGTCTGTTCCCAGCAAGTACAGTGTATTGGACTGAAGAGGAGCTACTGTTCTTCTCAGTTTCCTAAGCAGAGTTGAAATAGATATGGCCCGTGTGTCTAGGAAGCACAGTTCATTTGTTCTGAGCAAGCTCACTGTTCTGGCCCTATAGGAAACACAGTAGAGTAGAAGAGTGCTCTTTTCTCAAAAGCAGAGTGTGTTTCTTGTAAGGCGAGCTAGCGTTTGTTTCCCTGTCCTAAATGGAGTTGAGTCACATGCAGTTTTTTGTTCTATGAGCAAGAGTTTTTTTCTGATAAGACGAGTCACTATTGTGCTCCAATTGCCATACACATTACAAATAGCACTCGCGTCTGTTCCCAGCAAGTACAGTGTATTGGACTGAATAGGAGCTACTGTTCTTGTCAGTTTCCTAAGCAAAGTTGAACTAGATATGGTCCATGTGTGTAGGAAGCACAGTTTTTTTGTTCTGAGCAAGCTCACTCTTTGGACCCCATTGGAATCACAGTAGAGTAGAAGAGTGCTCTTTTCTCAAAAGCAGAGTGTGTTTCTTGTAAGGCGAGCTAGCGTTTGTTTCCCAGTCCTAAATGGAGTTGAATCACATGCAGTTTCTTTTCCTACCAAAAAGAGTTGTTTCTGGTAAGGAAAGTCACTATTGTGCTCCCATTGCCCTACAAAGGGCAAATTGCACTCGCGTCTGTTCCCAGCAAGTACAGTGTATTGGACTGAATAGGAGCTACTGTTCTTGTCAGTTTCCTAAGCAGAGTTGAACTACATATGGTCCTTGTGTGTAGGAAACACAGTCTTTTGTTCTGAGCAAGCTCACTGTTCGGAACCCCTAGGAAACACAGTAGAGTAGAAGAGTGCTCTTTTCTCAAAAGCAGAGTGTGTTTCTTGTAAGGCGAGCTAGCGTTTGTGTCCCAGTCCTAAATGGAGTGGAATCACATGCAGTTTCTGGTCCTACGTGCAAGAGTTGTTTTATGGTAAGAATAGTCACTATTGCGCTGCCATTGCCATATACAGGATAAATAGCACTTGTGTCTGTTCCCAGCAAGTACAGTGTATTTCACTGAAGAGGATCTACTGTTCTTGTCAGGTCCCTTAGCAGAATTGAATTAGATATGGCCGTGTGTGTAGGAAGCCCAGTTCTTTTGTTCTGAGCAAGCTCACTGTTCGGACCCCATAGGAAACACAGTAGAGTAGAAGAGTGCTCTTTTCTCAAAAGCAGAGTGTGTTTCTTGTAAGGCGAGCTAGCGTTTGTTTCGCAGTCCTAAATAGAGTTGAATCACATGCAGTTTCTGGTCCTACGAGCAAGAGTTGTTTTCTGGTAAGGAAAGTCACGATTGCGCTTTCATTGGCATACACAGTGCATATAGCACTCGCGTCTGTTCCCAGCAAGTACAGTGTTTTGGACTTAAGAGGAGCTACTGTTCTTTTCAGTTTCCTAAGCAGAGTTGAACCAGATATGGCCCGTGTGTGTAGGAAGCACAGTTCTTATGTTCTGAGCAAGCTACTGTTCGGACCCCATAGGAAACACAGTAGAGTAGAAGAGTGCTCTTTTCTCTAAAGCAGAGTGTGTTTCTTGTAAGGCGAGCTAGCGTTTGTTTCCCAGTCTTAAATGGAGTTGAATCACATGCAGTTTCTGGTCCTACGAGCAAGAGTTGTTTTATGGTAAGAAGAGTCACTATTTCGCTGCCATTGCCATACACAGGACAAATAGCACTGGCGTCTATTCCCAGCAAGCACAGTGTATTGGACTGAAGAGGATCTACTGTTCTTGTCTGGTTCCTAAGCATAATTGAACTAGATATGGCCGTGTGTGTAGGAAGCACAATTCTTTTTTTCTGAGCAAGCTCACTGTTCGGACACCATAGGAAACACAGTAGAGTAGAAGAGTGCTCTTTTCTCAAAAGCAGAGTCTGTTTTTTGTAAGGCAAGCTAGCGTTTGTTTCCCAGTCCTAAATGGAGTTGAATCACATGCAGTTTCTGGTCCTACGAGCAAGAGTTGTTTTCTGGTAAGGAAAGTCACTATTGTGCTCCTTTTGCGATACACAGTGCAAATAGCACTCGCGTCTTTTCCCAGCAAGTACAGTGTATCGGACTGAAGAGGAGCTACTGTTCTTGTCAGTTTCCTAAGCAGAGTTGAACTAGATATGGCCTGTGGGTTTAGGAGCACAGTTATTATGTTCTGAGCAAGCTCACTGTTCTGGCCCTATAGGAAACACAGTAGAGTAGAAGAGTTCTCATTTATCTAAATCAGAGTGTGTTTCTTGTAAGGCGAGCTCGCGTTTATTTCCCAGTCCTAAATGGAGTTGAGTCACATGTAGTTTTTGGTCCTATGAAAAAGAGATGGTTTCTGGTAAGAAGAGTCACTATTGTGCTCCAAATGCCATACACAGTGCAAATAGCACTCGCGTCTCTTCCCAGCAAGTACAGTGTATCGGACTGAAGAGGAGCTACTGTTCTTGTCAGTTTACTAAGCAGAGTTGAACTAGATATGGTCCGTGTATGTAGGAAGCACAGATTCTTTTGTTCTGAGCAAGCTCACAGTTTGGACCCCATAGGAAACACAGTAGATTAGAAGTGTGCTCTTTTCTCTAAAGCAGAGTATGTTTCTTGTAAGGCAAGCTAGCATTTGTTTCCCAGTCCTAAATGGTGTGGAATCACATGCAGTTTCAGGTCCTACGAGCAAGAGTTGTTTTCTGGTAAGGAAAGTCACCATTGCGCTCCCATTGCAATACACAGTGCAAATAGCACTCGCGTCTGATCCCAGCAAGTACAGTGTATTGGACTGAATAGAAGCTACTGTTCTTGTCAGTTTCCTAAGCAGAGTTGAACTAGATATGGCCCATGTGTAGGAAGCACAGTTCTTTTGTTCCGAGCAAGCTCACTGTTTGGAGCCCATAGGAAACACAGTAGAGTAGAAGAGTGCTCTTTTCTCAAAAGCAGAGTGTGTTTCTTGTAAGGCGAGCTAGCGTTTGTGTCCCAGTCCTAAATGGAGTGGAATCACATGCAGTTTCTGGTCCTACGTGCAAGAGTTGTTTTATGGTAAGAATAGTCACTATTGCGCTGCCATTGCCATATACAGGATAAATAGCACTTGTGTCTGTTCCCAGCAAGTACAGTGTATTTCACTGAAGAGGATCTACTGTTCTTGTCAGGTCCCTAAGCAGAATTGAATTAGATATGGCCCTTGTGTAGGAAGCCCAGTTCTTTTGTTCTGAGCAAGCTCACTGTTCGGACCCCATAGGAAACACAGTAGAGTAGAAGAGTGCTCTTTTCTCAAAAGCAGAGTGTGTTTCTTGTAAGGCGAGCTAGCGTTTGTTTCGCAGTCCTAAATAGAGTTGAATCACATGCAGTTTCTGGTCCTACGAGCAAGAGTTGTTTTCTGGTAAGGAAAGTCACGATTGCGCTTTCATTGGCATACACAGTGCATATAGCACTCGCGTCTGTTTCCAGCAAGTACAGTGTATCGGACTTAAGAGGAGCTACTGTTCTTTTCAGTTTCCTAAGCAGAGTTGAACCAGATATGGCCCGTGTGTGTAGGAAGCACAGTTCTTATGTTCTGAGCAAGCTACTGTTCGGACCCCATAGGAAACACAGTAGAGTAGAAGAGTGCTCTTTTCTCAAAAGCAGAGTGTGTTTCATGTAAGGCCAGCTAGCATTTGTTTCCCAGTCCTAAATGGAGTTGAATCACATGCAGTTTCTGGTCCTACGAGCAAGAGTTGTTTTCTGGTAAGGAAAGTCACTATTGCGCTCCCATTGCCATCCACAGTGCAAATAGCTCTCGCGTCTGTTCCCAGTAAGTACAGTGTAACGGACTGAAGAGAAGCTACTGTTCTTGTCAGTGTCCTAAGCAGAGTTGAAATAGATATGGCCCGTGTGTAGGAAGCACAGTTCTTTTGTTCTGAGCAAGCTCACTCTTCTGGTATAGGAAACACAGTAGAGTAGAAGAGTGCTCTTTTCTCTAAAGCAGAGTGTGTTTCTTGTAAGGCGAGCTAGCGTTTGTTTCCCAGTCTTAAATGGAGTTGAATCACATGCAGTTTCTGGTCCTACGAGCAAGAGTTGTTTTTTGGTAAGAAGAGTCACTATTTCGCTGCCATTGCCATACACAGGACAAATAGCACTGGCGTCTGTTCCCAGCAAGCACAGTGTATTGGACTGAAGAGGATCTACTGTTCTTGTCAGTTTCCTAAGCAGAGTTGAACTAGATATGGCCGTGTGTATAGGAAGCACAGTTCTTTTGTTCAGAGCAAGCTCACTGTTCGGACCCCATAGGAAACACAGTAGTGTAGAAGAGTGCTCTTTTCTCAAAAGTAGAGTCTGTTTCTTGTAAGGCAAGCTAGCATTTGTTTCCCAGTTTTAAATGGAGTTGAATCACATGCAGTTTCTGTCCTACGATCAAGAGTTGTTTTCTGGTAAGGAAAGTCACTTTTGTGCTCCCATTGCCATACACAGTGCAAATAGCACTCGCGTCTGTTCCCAGCAAGTACAGTGTATCGGACTGAAGAGGAGCTACTGTTCTTGTCAGTTTCCTAAGCAGAGTTGAACTAGATATGGCCCGTGTGTGGGAAGCACAGTTCTTTTGTTCCTAGTAAGCTCACTGTTCTGGCCCTATAGGAAAAAATGTAGAGTAGAAGAGTGCTCTTTTCTCAAAAGCAGAGTGTGTTTCTTGTAAGGCGAGCTAGCGTTTATTTCCCAGTCCTAAATGGAGTTGAGTCACATGCGGTTTCTGTTACTACGAGCAAGAGTTGTTTTACGGTAAGAATAGTCACTATTGCGCTGCCAATCCCGTACACATTACAAATAGCACTGGCGTCTGTTCCCAGCAAGTACAGTGTATTGGAATGAAGAGGATCTACTGTTCTTGTCAGGTTCCTAAGCAGAATTGAACTAGATATGGCCCTGTGTGTAGGAAGCACAGTTCTTTTGTTCTGAGCAAGCTCACTGTTCTTTCCCTTTAGGAAACACAGTAGAGTAGAAAAGTGCTCTTTTCTCAAAAGTAGAGTGTGTTTCTTGTAAAGCGAGATAGAGTTTGTTTCCCAGTCCTAAATGGAGTTGAATCACATGCAGTTTTTTGTCCTACAAGCAAGAGTTGTTTTCTGGTAAGAAGAGTCACTATTGTGCTCCAATTGCCATACACAGTGCAAATAGCACTCGTGTCTGTTCCCAGCAAGTAGAGTGTATTGGACTGAAGCAGAGATACTGTTCTTGTCAGTTTCCTAAGCAGAGTTGAACTAGATATGGCCAGTGTTTATAGGAAGCACATTTCTTATGTTCTGAGCAAGCTCACTGTTCTGGCTCTATAGGAAACACAGAAGAGTAGAAGAGTGCTCTTTTCTCAAAAGCAGAGAGTTTTTCTTGTAAGGCGAGCTAGCGTTTGTTTCCTAGTCCTAAATGGAGTTGAATCACATGCAGTTTCTGGTCCTACGAACAAGAGTTGTTTTCTGGTAAGGAAAGTCACTATTGCGCTCCCATTGCCATACACAGTGCAAATATCACTCGCGTCTGTTCCCAGCAAATACAGTGTATCGGATGAAGAGGAGTTACTCTTCTTGTCAGTTTCCTAAGCAGAGTTGAACTAGATATGGCCCGTGTGTAGGAAGCACAGTTCTTTTGTTCTGAGCAAGCTCACTGTTCGGACCCCATAGGAAACACAGTAGAGTAGAAGAGTGCTCTTTTCTCTAAAGCAGAGTGTGTTTCTTTTAAGGCGAGCTAGCTTTTGATTCCCAGTCCTAAATGGAGTGGAATCACATGCAGTTTCTGGTCCTACGAGCAAGAGTTGTTTTATTGTAAGGAAAGTCACTATTGCGCTCCAATTGCCATACACAGTGCAAATAGCACTCGCGTCTGTTCCCAGCAAGTACAGTGTATCAGACTGAAGCGTAGCTACTGTTCTTGTCAGTTTCCTAAGCAGAGTTGAACTAGATATGGCCCGTGTGTGTAGGAAGCACAGTTCTTATGTTCTGAGCAAGCTCACTGTTCTGGCCCTATAGGAAACACAGTAGAGTAGATGAGTGCTCTTTTCTCTAAAGCAGAGTGTGTTTCTTGTAAGGCGAGCTAGCGTTTGTTTCCTAGTCCTAAATGGAGTTGAATCACATGCAGTTGCTGGTCCTACGAACAAGAGTTGTTTTGTGGTAAGGAAAGTCACATTGCGCTCCCATTGCCATACACAGTGCAAATAGCACTCGTGTCTGTTCCCAGCAAGTACAGTGTATTGGACTGAATAGGTGCTACTGTTCTTGTCAGTTTCCTAAGCAGAGTAGAACTAGATATGATCAGTGTGTGTAGGAAGCACAGTTCTTTTGTTCTGAGCAAGCTCACTGTTTGGACCCCATAGGATACACAGTAGAGTAGAAGAGTGCTCTTTTCTCTAAAGCAGAGTGTGTTTCTAGTAAGGCAAGCTAGCGTTTGTTTCGCAGTCCTAAATGGAGTTGAATATCATGCATTTTCTGGTCCTACGGGCAAGAGTTGTTTTCTGGTAAGAAGAGTCACTATTGTGCTGCCATTGCCATACACAGGACAAATAGCACTGGCATCTGTTCGCAGCAAGTACAGTGTATTGGACTGAAGAGGAACTACAGTTCTTGTCAGTTTCCTAAGCAGAATTGAAATAGATATGGCCGTGTGTGTAGGAAGCACAGTTCTTTTGTTCTGAGCAAGCTCACTGTTCTGGCCCTATAGGAAACACAGTAGAGTAGAAGAGTGCTCTTTTCCCTAAAGCAGAGTGTGTTTCTTGTAAGGCGAGCTCGCGTTTGTTTCCCAGTCCTAAATGGAGTTGAGTCACAGGCAGTTTTTGGTCCTACGTGCAAGAGTTTTTTTCTGGTAAGAAGAGTCACTATTGCGCTTCAAATGCCATACACAGTGCAAAATGCACTCGCGTCTGTTCCCAGCATGTACAGTGTATTTGAATGAATAGGAGCTACTGTTCTTGTCAGTTTCCTAAGCAGAGTTGAACTAGATATTGCCCGTGTGTACGAAGCACAGTTCTTTTGTTCTGAGCAAGCTCACTCTTCTAACCCTATAGGAAACACAGTAGAGTAGAAGAGTGCTCTTTTCTCTAAAGCAGAGTGTGTTTCTTTTAAGGCGAGCTAGCTTTTGTTTCCCAGTCCTAAATGGAGTTGAATCACATGCAGTTTCTGGTCCTATGAGCAAGAGTTGTTTTCTGGTAAGAAGAGTCACTATTGCGCTGACATTGCCATACACAGGACAAATAGCACTGGCGTCTCTTCCCAGCAAGTACAGTGTATTGGACTGAAGAGGATCTACTGTTCTTGTCAGGTTCCTAAGCAGAATTGAACTAGATATGGCCGTGTGTGTAGGAAGCACAGTTCTTTTGTTCTGAGCAAGCTCACTGTTCGGACCCCATAGGAAACACAGTAGAGTAGAAGAGTGCTCTTTTCTCTAAAGCAGAGTGTGTTTCTTTTAAGGCGAGCTAGCTTTTGATTCCCAGTCCTAAATGGAGTTGAATCACATGCAGTTTCTGGTCCTATGAGCAAGAGTTGTTTTCTGGTAAGAAGAGTCACTATTGCGCTGCCATTGCCATACACAGGACAAATAGCACTGGCGAATCTTCCCAGCAAGTACAGTGTATTGGACTGAAGAGGATCTACTGTTCTTGTCAGGTTCCTAAGCAGAATTGAACTAGATATGGCCGTGTGTGTAGGAAGCACAGTTCTTTTGTTCTGAGCAAGCTCACTGTTCTGACCCCATAGGAAACACAGTAAAGTAGAAGAGTGCTCTTTTCTCAAAAGCAGAGTGTGTTTCATGTAAGGAGAGCTAGCGTTTGTTTCCCAGTAATAAATGGAGTTGAATCACATGCAATTTCTGGTCCTATGAATAAGAGTTGCTTTCTGGTAAGGAAAGTCACATTGCGCTCCCATTGCCATACACAGTGCAAATAGCACTCGCGTCTGTTCCAAGCAAGTACAGTGTATTGGACTGAATAGGATCTACTGTTCTTGTCAGTTTCCTAAGCAGAGTTGAACTAGATATGGCCCGTGTGTGTAGGAAGCCCAGTTCTTTTGTTCTGAGCATGCTCACTGTTTGGACCCCAAAGGATACACAGTAGAGTAGAAGAGTGCTCTTTTCTCTAAAGCAGAGTGTGTTTCTTGTAAGGAGAGCTAGCGTTTGTTTCGCAGTCCTAAATGGAGTTGAATCCCATGCAGTTTCTGGTACTACGAGCAAGAGTTGTTTTCTGGTAAGAAGAGTCACTATTGTGCTGCCATTGCCATACACAGGACAAATAGCACTGGCCTCTGTTCACAGCAAATACAGTGTATTGGACTGAAGAGGATCTGCTGTTCTTGTCAGTTTTCTAAGCAGAATTGAACTACATATGGCCGTGTGTATAGGAAGCACAGTTCTTTTGTTCAGAGCAAGCTCACTGTTCGGACCCCATAGGAAACACAGTAGTTTAGAAGAGTGCTCTTTTCTCAAAAGTAGAGTCTGTTTCTTGTAAGGCAAGCTAGCGTTTGTTTCCCAGTTTTAAATGGAGTTGAATCACATGCAGGTTCTGTCCTACGAGCAAGAGTTGTTTTCTGGTAAGGAAAGTCACGATTGCGCTTTCATTGGCATACACAGTGCATATAGCACTCGCGTCTGTTCCCAGCAAGTACAGTGTATCGGACTTAAGAGGAGCTACTGTTCTTTTCAGTTTCCTAAGCAGAGTTGAACCAGATATGGCCCGTGTGTGTAGGAAGCACAGTTCTTATGTTCTGAGCAAGCTCCTGTTCGGACCCCATAGGAAACACAGTAGAGTAGAAGAGTGCTCTTTTCTCAAAAGCAGAGTGTGTTTCATGTAAGGCCAGCTAGCATTTGTTTCCCAGTCCTAAATGGAGTTGAATCACATGCAGTTTCTGGTCCTACGAGCAAGAGTTGTTTTCTGGTAAGGAAAGTCACTATTGCGCTCCCATTGCCATCCACAGTGCAAATAGCTCTCGCGTCTGTTCCCAGTAAGTACAGTGTAACGGACTGAAGAGAAGCTACTGTTCTTGTCAGTGTCCTAAGCAGAGTTGAAATAGATATGGCCCGTGTGTAGGAAGCACAGTTCTTTTGTTCTGAGCAAGCTCACTCTTCTGGTATAGGAAACACAGTAGAGTAGAAGAGTGCTCTTTTCTCTAAAGCAGAGTGTGTTTCTTGTAAGGCGAGCTAGCGTTTGTTTCCCAGTCTTAAATGGAGTTGAATCACATGCAGTTTCTGGTCCTACGAGCAAGAGTTGTTTTATGGTAAGAAGAGTCACTATTTCGCTGCCATTGCCATACACAGGACAAATAGCACTGGCGTCTATTCCCAGCAAGCACAGTGTATTGGACTGAAGAGGATCTACTGTTCTTGTCAGGTTCCTAAGCATAATTGAACTAGATATGGCCGTGTGTGTAGGAAGCACAATTCTTTTTTTCTGAGCAAGCTCACTGTTCGGACACCATAGGAAACACAGTAGAGTAGAAGAGTGCTCTTTTCTCAAAAGCAGAGTCTGTTTTTTGTAAGGCAAGCTAGCGTTTGTTTCCCAGTCCTAAATGGAGTTGAATCACATGCAGTTTCTGGTCCTACGAGCAAGAGTTGTTTTCTGGTAAGGAAAGTCACTATTGTGCTCCTTTTGCGATACACAGTGCAAATAGCACTCGCATCTTTTCCCAGCAAGTACAGTGTATCGGACTGAAGAGGAGCTACTGTTCTTGTCAGTTTCCTAAGCAGAGTTGAACTAGATATGGCCTGTGGGTTTAGGAGCACAGTTATTATGTTCTGAGCAAGCTCACTGTTCTGGCCCTATAGGAAACACAGTAGAGTAGAAGAGTTCTCTTTTATCTAAAGCAGAGTGTGTTTCTTGTAAGGCGAGCTCGCGTTTATTTCCCAGTCCTAAATGGAGTTGAGTCACATGTAGTTTTTGGTCCTATGAAAAAGAGATGGTTTCTGGTAAGAAGAGTCACTATTGTGCTCCAAATGCCATACACAGTGCAAATAGCACTCGCGTCTCTTCCCAGCAAGTACAGTGTATCGGACTGAAGAGGAGCTACTGTTCTTGTCAGTTTACTAAGCAGAGTTGAACTAGATATGGTCCGTGTATGTAGGAAGCACAGATTCTTTTGTTCTGAGCAAGCTCACAGTTTGGACCCCATAGGAAACACAGTAGATTAGAAGTGTGCTCTTTTCTCTAAAGCAGAGTATGTTTCTTGTAAGGCAAGCTAGCATTTGTTTCCCAGTCCTAAATGGTGTGGAATCACATGCAGTTTCAGGTCCTACGAGCAAGAGTTGTTTTCTGGTAAGGAAAGTCACCATTGCGCTCCCATTGCAATACACAGTGCAAATAGCACTCGCGTCTGATCCCAGCAAGTACAGTGTATTGGACTGAATAGAAGCTACTGTTCTTGTCAGTTTCCTAAGCAGAGTTGAACTAGATATGGCCCATGTGTAGGAAGCACAGTTCTTTTGTTCCGAGCAAGCTCACTGTTTGGAGCCCATAGGAAACACAGTAGAGTAGAAGAGTGCTCTTTTCTCAAAAGCAGAGTGTGTTTCTTGTAAGGCGAGCTAGCGTTTGTGTCCCAGTCCTAAATGGAGTGGAATCACATGCAGTTTCTGGTCCTACGTGCAAGAGTTGTTTTATGGTAAGAATAGTCACTATTGCGCTGCCATTGCCATATACAGGATAAATAGCACTTGTGTCTGTTCCCAGCAAGTACAGTGTATTTGACTGAAGAGGATCTACTGTTCTTGTCAGGTCCCTAAGCAGAATTGAATTAGATATGGCCCTTGTGTAGGAAGCCCAGTTCTTTTGTTCTGAGCAAGCTCACTGTTCGGACCCCATAGGAAACACAGTAGAGTAGAAGAGTGCTCTTTTCTCAAAAGCAGAGTGTGTTTCTTGTAAGGCGAGCTAGCGTTTGTTTCGCAGTCCTAAATAGAGTTGAATCACATGCAGTTTCTGGTCCTACGAGCAAGAGTTGTTTTCTGGTAAGGAAAGTCACGATTGCGCTTTCATTGGCATACACAGTGCATATAGCACTCGCGTCTGTTCCCAGCAAGTACAGTGTATCGGACTTAAGAGGAGCTACTGTTCTTTTCAGTTTCCTAAGCAGAGTTGAATCAGATATGGCCCGTGTGTGTAGGAAGCACAGTTCTTATGTTCTGAGCAAGCTACTGTTCGGACCCCATAGGAAACACAGTAGAGTAGAAGAGTGCTCTTTTCTCAAAAGCAGAGTGTGTTTCATGTAAGGCCAGCTAGCATTTGTTTCCCAGTCCTAAATGGAGTTGAATCACATGCAGTTTCTGGTCCTACGAGCAAGAGTTGTTTTCTGGTAAGGAAAGTCACTATTGCGCTCCCATTGCCATCCACAGTGCAAATAGCTCTCGCGTCTGTTCCCAGTAAGTACAGTGTAACAGACTGAAGAGAAGCTACTGTTCTTGTCAGTGTCCTAAGCAGAGTTGAAATAGATATGGCCCGTGTGTAGGAAGCACAGTTCTTTTGTTCTGAGCAAGCTCACTCTTCTGGTATAGGAAACACAGTAGAGTAGAAGAGTGCTCTTTTCTCTAAAGCAGAGTGTGTTTCTTGTAAGGCGAGCTAGCGTTTGTTTCCCAGTCTTAAATGGAGTTGAATCACATGCAGTTTCTGGTCCTACGAGCAAGAGTTGTTTTATGGTAAGAAGAGTCACTATTTCGCTGCCATTGCCATACACAGGACAAATAGCACTGGCGTCTATTCCCAGCAAGCACAGTGTATTGGACTGAAGAGGATCTACTGTTCTTGTCAGGTTCCTAAGCATAATTGAACTAGATATGGCCGTGTGTGTAGGAAGCACAATTCTTTTTTTCTGAGCAAGCTCACTGTTCGGACACCATAGGAAACACAGTAGAGTAGAAGAGTGCTCTTTTCTCAAAAGCAGAGTCTGTTTTTTGTAAGGCAAGCTAGCGTTTGTTTCCCAGTCCTAAATGGAGTTGAATCACATGCAGTTTCTGGTCCTACGAGCAAGAGTTGTTTTCTGGTAAGGAAAGTCACTATTGTGCTCCTTTTGCGATACACAGTGCAAATAGCACTCGCGTCTTTTCCCAGCAAGTACAGTGTATCGGACTGAAGAGGAGCTACTGTTCTTGTCAGTTTCCTAAGCAGAGTTGAACTAGATATGGCCTGTGGGTTTAGGAGCACAGTTATTATGTTCTGAGCAAGCTCACTGTTCTGGCCCTATAGGAAACACAGTAGAGTAGAAGAGTTCTCTTTTATCTAAAGCAGAGTGTGTTTCTCGTAAGGCGAGCTCGCGTTTATTTCCCAGTCCTAAATGGAGTTGAGTCACATGTAGTTTTTGGTCCTATGAAAAAGAGATGGTTTCTGGTAAGAAGAGTCACTATTGTGCTCCAAATGCCATACACAGTGCAAATAGCACTCGCGTCTCTTCCCAGCAAGTACAGTGTATCGGACTGAAGAGGAGCTACTGTTCTTGTCAGTTTACTAAGCAGAGTTGAACTAGATATGGTCCGTGTATGTAGGAAGCACAGATTCTTTTGTTCTGAGCAAGCTCACAGTTTGGACCCCATAGGAAACACAGTAGATTAGAAGTGTGCTCTTTTCTCTAAAGCAGAGTATGTTTCTTGTAAGGCAAGCTAGCATTTGTTTCCCACTCCTAAATGGTGTGGAATCACATGCAGTTTCAGGTCCTACGAGCAAGAGTTGTTTTCTCGTAAGGAAAGTCACTTTTGTGTTCCCATTGCCATACACAGTGCAAATAGCCCATGCGTCTGTTCCCAGCAAGTACAGTGTATCGGACTGAAGAGGAGCTACTGTTCTTGTCAGTTTCCTAAGCAGAGTTGAACTACATATGGCCCCTGTGTGTAGGAGGCACTGTTCTTATGTTCTGAGCAAGCTCACTGTTCTGGTCCTATAGGAAACACAGTAGAGTAGAAGAGTGCTCTTTTCTCTAAAGCAGAGTGTGTTTCTTGTAAGGTGAGCTCGCATTTGCTTCCCAGTCCTAAATGTAGTTGAGTCACATGCAGTTTTTGGTCCTACGAGCAAGAGTTGTTTTCTGGTAAGAAGAGTCACTATTGCGCTCCAAATGCCTTATACAGTGCAAATAGCACTCCCGTCTGTTCCCAGCAAGTACAGTGTATTGGACGGAAGAGGAGCTACTGTTCTTGTCAGGTTCCTAAGCAGAGTTGAACTAGAAAAGGCCCGTGTGTGCAGGAAGCACAGTTCTTTTGTTCTGAGCAAGCTCACTGTTTGGACCCCAAAGGATACACAGTAGAGTAGAAGAGTGCTCTTTTCTCTAAAGCAGAGTGTGTTTCTTGTAAGGCGAGCTAGCGTTTGTTTCGCAGTCCTAAATGGAGTTGAATCCCATGCAGTTTCTGGTACTACGAGCAAGAGTTGTTTTCTGGTAAGAAGAGTCACTATTGTGCTGCCATTGCCATATACAGGACAAATAGCACTGGCCTCTGTTCACAGCAAATACAGTGTATTGGACTGAAGAGGATCTGCTGTTCTTGTCAGTTTTCTAAGCAGAATTGAACTAGATATGGCCGTGTGTATAGGAAGCACAGTTCTTTTGTTCAGAGCAAGCTCACTGTTCGGACCCCATAGGAAACACAGTAGTGTAGAAGAGTGCTCTTTTCTCAAAAGTAGAGTCTGTTTCTTGTAAGGCAAGCTAGCGTTTGTTTCCCAGTTTTAAATGGAGTTGAATCACATGCAGTTTCTGTCCTACGATCAAGAGTTGTTTTCTGGTAAGGAAAGTCACTTTTGTGCTCCCATTGCCATACACAGTGCAAATAGCACTCGCGTCTGTTCCCAGCAAGTACAGTGTATCGGACTGAAGAGGAGCTACTGTTCTTGTCAGTTTCCTAAGCAGAGTTGAACTAGATATGGCCCGTGTGTGGGAAGCACAGTTCTTTTGTTCCTAGTAAGCTCACTGTTCTGGCCCTATAGGAAAAAATGTAGAGTAGAAGAGTGCTCTTTTCTCAAAAGCAGAGTGTGTTTCTTGTAAGGCGAGCTAGCGTTTATTTCCCAGTCCTAAATGGAGTTGAGTCACATGCGGTTTCTGTTACTATGAGCAAGAGTTGTTTTACGGTAAGAATAGTCACTATTGCGCTGCCAATCCCGTACACATTACAAATAGCACTGGCGTCTGTTCCCAGCAAGTACAGTGTATTGGAATGAAGAGGATCTACTGTTCTTGTCAGGTTCCTAAGCAGAATTGAACTAGATATGGCCGTGTGTGTAGGAAGCACAGTTCTTTTGTTCTGAGCAAACTCACTGTTCTTTCCCTTTAGGAAACACAGTAGAGTAGAAAAGTGCTCTTTTCTCAAAAGTAGAGTGTGTTTCTTGTAAAGCGAGATAGAGTTTGTTTCCCAGTCCTAAATGGAGTTGAATCACATGCAGTTTTTTGTCCTACAAGCAAGAGTTGTTTTCTGGTAAGAAGAGTCACTATTGTGCTCCAATTGCCATACACAGTGCAAATAGCACTCGTGTCTGTTCCCAGCAAGTAGAGTGTATTGGACTGAAGCAGAGATACTGTTCTTGTCAGTTTCCTAAGCAGAGTTGAACTAGATATGGCCAGTGTTTATAGGAAGCAAATTTCTTATGTTCTGAGCAAGCTCACTGTTCTGGCTCTATAGGAAACACAGTAGAGTAGAAGAGTGCTCTTTTCTCAAAAGCAGAGAGTGTTTCTTGTAAGGCGAGCTAGCGTTTGTTTCCTAGTCCTAAATGGAGTTGAATCACATGCAGTTTCTGGTCCTACGAACAAGAGTTGTTTTCTGGTAAGGAAAGTCACTATTGCGCTCCCATTGCCATACACAGTGCAAATATCACTCGCGTCTGTTCCCAGCAAATACAGTGTATCGGATGAAGAGGAGTTACTCTTCTTGTCAGTTTCCTAAGCAGAGTTGAACTAGATATGGCCCGTGTGTAGGAAGCACAGTTCTTTTATTCTGAGCAAGCTCACTGTTTGGACCCCATAGGAAACACAGTAGAATAGAAGAGAGCTCTTTTCTCAAAAGCAGAGTGTGTTTCTTGTAAGGCAAGCTAGCGTTTGTTTCCCAGTCCTAAATGGAGTGGAATCACATGCAGTTTCTGGTCCTACGAGCAAGAGTTGTTTTATTGTAAGGAAAGTCACTATTGCGCTCCAATTGCCATACACAGTGCAAATAGCACTCGCGTCTGTTCCCAGCAAGTACAGTGTATCAGACTGAAGAGGAGCTACTGTTCTTGTCAGTTTCCTAAGCAGAGTTGAACTAGATATGGCCCGTGTGTGTAGGAAGCACAGTTCTTATGTTCTGAGCAAGCTCACTGTTCTGGCCCTATAGGAAACACAGTAGAGTAGATGAGTGCTCTTTTCTCTAAAGCAGAGTGTGTTTCTTGTAAGGCGAGCTAGCGTTTGTTTCCTAGTCCTAAATGGAGTTGAATCACATGCAGTTGCTGGTCCTACGAACAAGAGTTGTTTTGTGGTAAGGAAAGTCACATTGCGCTCCCATTGCCATACACAGTGCAAATAGCACTCGTGTCTGTTCCCAGCAAGTACAGTGTATTGGACTGAATAGGTGCTACTGTTCTTGTCAGTTTCCTAAGCAGAGTAGAACTAGATATGATCAGTGTGTGTAGGAAGCACAGTTCTTTTGTTCTGAGCAAGCTCACTGTTTGGACCCCATAGGATACACAGTAGAGTAGAAGAGTGCTCTTTTCTCTAAAGCAGAGTGTGTTTCTAGTAAGGCAAGCTAGGGTTTGTTTCGCAGTCCTAAATGGAGTTGAATATCATGCATTTTCTGGTCCTACGGGCAAGAGTTGTTTTCTGGTAAGAAGAGTCACTATTGTGCTGCCATTGCCATACACAGGACAAATAGCACTGGCATCTGTTCGCAGCAAGTACAGTGTATTGGACTGAAGAGGAACTACAGTTCTTGTCAGTTTCCTAAGCAGAATTGAAATAGATATGGCCGTGTGTGTAGGAAGCACAGTTCTTTTGTTCTGAGCAAGCTCACTGTTCTGGCCCTATAGGAAACACAGTAGAGTAGAAGAGTGCTCTTTTCCCTAAAGCAGAGTGTGTTTCTTGTAAGGCGAGCTCGCGTTTGTTTCCCAGTCCTAAATGGAGTTGAGTCACAGGCAGTTTTTGGTCCTACGTGCAAGAGTTTTTTTCTGGTAAGAAGAGTCACTATTGCGCTTCAAATGCCATACACAGTGCAAAATGCACTCGCGTCTGTTCCGAGCATGTACAGTGTATTTGAATGAATAGGAGCTACTGTTCTTGTCAGTTTCCTAAGCAGAGT